>NC_045756.1:6180905-6186079 GCF_008692095.1 Etheostoma spectabile
TAAAAATAAAAATGTGTCTGCCTCTCACAAAGAAAACTGTTGTCCTTAAAGGTTGGATTTTAATTAAGGCATTAAGATCAATTTCCAAAAGATTATTTTTTTAGTCAACTTTAGCATGGGTTCATAAACATATGAGCCCCACTGTACGTCTTAGCTTTTTAATGTCTGACATTGATGCCAGGCAGACAATAATATAAACCTATTGAGGTTTATGAATTTGTGATTTCCTAGAGACGCTCTTTGCAGGAGTGAAGGAAGTCTGTATCTCTGCAATGATTGTTGCTTATTTTTGTTAGAAGTTAGTTTAAAGTGACAAAGCCAGTGCCATTTAGCAGCTTTAAAGGAAATTGTTAGACATTTTACAAAATATGCTTGTTCGCTTTCTTGATGAGGCTAGCTGTTTCAATGTTTTCTGGGGTCCCAGTCTACCATACCTTATAGGTCCCCTTAAGGTACATAACTTCTAGTGGATCACCTCCACCAGATATAACGCAAAATTCATTTGGCCAGACAGTTTGACATTTGTACCGCTCACTAATGCAACTGCATGGCACAAGGTTGTTAACTCCAAGCTGATGCCTATTGGGTGATCTGTCATTGTATGCAGTTGTACTTTTTTTTTAAGAAGCATCTGCTCTGATCTGATTTAGTTAATCAATTCTACCTTTGAGGCGTATTCAGGAGAGGTGCAGACAGTGGGAACAAGGTTTTTTATAAGGCAGCAGCCAAGGAGGCAATAAGAAATAAAGCATGACAACATGGTACAGTTCAAAAGTTCAGGTGTCACATTGAGGCCGCATGGAGAAATTGTACTCAATGATATAGAGACGATGATAGGATCCTATATGATGCTGCTGTAGCAGGTTCAACGATGAATAAAAGGCTAATGTGAGATGTTTGTTCTTGTTTGAAATGAATATGATGCTGTAATTTTCTGCCCCTCAGCCATCACACAAGATGTACAACATGTACAAGATGCAAGAAAGAATCCAATTGCACTTTCATCTCCATCCACCTACACGGCACCGCTTTCCTCGACTCTTATACATACCACCTTCCAGATGTTTGTGTGTTCATGCTTCATATTTCCTCTTTTCCAGGAACACACACTTTCTCCAGCTCTTACTATGATAGAGTATTTTGTTTGCAAACTCCTACAGTGTTTTACCTCAGTCTATATTGAGTCACACATGGTTGCCACCTCTTTAAAAAGCCATCAGCATGGATCTATATCCCAACCTTGTGTAGCCCCGTGTCTCTGCCTGACTGGCCACACAATGGAGAAGGATGAGTGCTAGAAAAGCTCACAGGAATTAAGAGAAAAGGCTAAATTAATTTCCCTCTCACATGCACGCTCCCACCAGCCTTAACCCAGGAAGTAGCATTCCTGCTTTGCTGCAGAAGCTTTAAAAGCCCTACTTCATAATTAGTTTTTTATGAAGCAGCTAGTCTATATAGCTACAAAATAATTACCTCTAATGATTCTTCATTGTGCACGGTCAATAAAAGACATTTCACTGTGAGTGGGATATTTTTTATGTGGGATTCCAGTTATTAGCAGCACTTTGTAAAGCTAATGTGAGATATTGCCATGACAGCAGTGGTTGTATTGGAGTTTGTCTTTATCTCCACCGCACTTCACTATCTGCTTTGTTTAGTCCGTTCATTGATCAGAGAGAATTCATATTCAGATGCCCCCGCGGTAAACTAATGCCTAAGCAGCAATTGTACCTTTTTGCACTATTAGCCCCATACACCATTAAACAGGGCTTTGAAATTGCTGCAATCGTTGTAATCTTATGAAGATTATCTGCTCATATATCATTCCTACATGGACAGCAACCCAGCAGGAGAGATTCAGCTCTTTTAACCATCAGCGTGTTCTTGTTGGTTGTCTCTTGTCATGAGAGATTGTTACAAATGCTTTAACCAGGCTTTATAATTAAGACTGGCTCTTTTTTGCCATGTGGTCCTACAAATTTGTTTTACAATTGTTTTTTATGGACTTTCTAGCAGATTCTGGGGCATTGTGGCTGGGAACATATTCTGTCTACATTCTTTAGCAAATGTTTTCTCATGTTAGAAGATATTCCTTCCTTGCAATAAATGATTGTATCACCTTTATCACTTTATTTTCTTAGCCACACTTTAGCTCAAGTTGGCCATACTGTAAAGATGCATGAGAAACACATTATTGGCGATATAAACATTCAAGGTCTAAAATTAGCTTATTCATCTCTTCATGAGTTATTTGTAAAGTGATGTAATTTTTTTTTCAATGACTAATAAGTAATAGATTTTATTTGGCTATTCAAGTAACGTAACCAACACGGCTCCCATCAGCCCCAGTTGTACTTTACTATGTATTTAGAGCTAAGTAGCTGAAGTGAAGATGGTGAACATTATAGCTGCTAAACATCTGCATGTTAGCATTGTCACTGAGAGCATATTAGCATGCTGATGCCTGCTCTTGGGGGAATTACTTTGTAAATTATGGAGTGGTCTAGACCTACTCTATCTGTAAAGTGTCTTGAGATACTTCTTGTAATGATTTGATACTATAAATAAAGTTGAATTGGATTGATGTTAGCATTTAAGTCGAAGCGCAGCTGTTCTTCTCAGATGAAAGGGCTTCAGCTTTGACCACAGGTTACTAAATAGCAGCCCAGCTCTTGAAAAAAGTTTTGTTAAAGTGCTTAGTTTGTTTAAAAGTGTTAAAAAGATATCTTGACATTTGGAGGTGCCATCTCCTGATTATTTGTAAGCGTTTTCAGCGTTCTTAATTGAAGCCAGTTAGCCACAGCTTGCTGCAGTTGTTACTGCTAATTTAAACGAAGGAAGAAACTGATAATGAAGGGGAGCCTGCAAAAATCTGCATTTATTTATTTACACTGCCAAGTTTCCACTGAAGAAAAAATGGGCATAGTGTCATAGTTTCCTTACAGTACACTCTCTGGGCTCAAATAGACAAAGCAGTGACTTCTATCTTCTATCTATCGTCTTTTGCATGTGTTGTTGTTATTGAAGTGTATGCATTTATTGGAAAATGGATGAATTCCATGCAGCAAAAAACATCAAAAGAGCTTTTTTTTTTCCCTCTCACTAACCCTCGTGGCAATATGATTTTTGATAGGTCGACGTTGTAGTGTGTCATGACAGTCACACTATTGTCCCCGTACCAACATGTCACAACTAGTAGACATCAAGAGCCTCAGCGAGTCTACAAAGCAGTATTATTTATGGCAGAAATCTGTCACGACTGATAAGATGCAGGCTTCTTGTCAGTCACGGACTGATTCCTACCTTTGTTATGTACGTTTGTTTTATTGATGAACTAAAAACTTTCCTTTGAAAAGTAAAAAGCTGCCACAAATGTCAGCAGATTATAGCGCTTGGTATGAAACTATATCTGGTGTAGTTATTTGCATATTTATAGGTAAGATGAGTGTAAAGGTATAGAGTAAGTGCACAGTTTTACCCAGAAAATGTCAGCTCTGTGACAATGTCTCAAAATTGCACTCCAACCAGATGGAAGCTTATAATTCCAAGGTCCTGATTTATGGATTTTAGGATGCGTACTGTAGACACAACTCAGATTTCCTTGGGGCAAACTTTTTTTTGTCAGAAAAATCCATATTTTATTAAAAAGTCAATACTTTATACTTATGACTTTTTGACTGCCTTCAGTCTGGAGTTATTGTTTTCCATATTGTTATATTATTTATATTTTTGGGGTACGGAGTCAGAATATTTGATCTGATATTGTTATTTTTAATCTGTAATCACAGCGCATACCTGCAAACATTAAAAGTATAACCTCAAGAGTACCACTACAGAGGCTACTTTGATGTACACCTCACAGTCAGTAATGAGGCGGCTGGACTGGGCAAATGTTTGAAGTCATGTTGGTGATTTTAAATTTGACCAAACTGCTTGTATGTTGGTTTCGTTTAACCAACCATGAGAGAAACTTGTAAAAGCTTTGAGCAGTGATTCATCAGTCAGCCCTTCCTGATTAATTGATGGTCTCTGTCCACCTTCAGAAACTTCATGTCCAACACGTGTCTTGGGTTAAAACGCTGAATCCTCCAGTGTTGTCTGGTCAGTCTGGGTCCAAATCCAACAGCAAAAACAGAGTGTGTAGGTTTGCTCCAAAAGTCTACAATATCTACTTGCATGTATTTCTTAAAGTGAATAAAGGGGAAATGTAGGTAAATAATTTTTGACTCTCAGGTTAAATCACCAAAGCTAGATCAAACATTAAAAACATTAACATGTCTTACATTTTATCCAGTTTGCACACTCTGTGTCTAAGAGCTGCTCTGCTTTATACTCTTTCTGAGCCTTTTGGTCTCTTTTAGCTCATTGTTTTGGTTTAACCTGCATTCATTATAGACAACTTCTACATTTAGCGGCATGAAAATTAAATCATTTTTTATGAGAAACAACAAAAAAAACAAGAAAAAGCTGTGTCTGGTCTGCAATGAGGATTTTTGCAAAAACATTTGTTTAGCCCCCCCCTCTCCTGTTCTCAATACAAACTCAATGCAATGTTTCATAAGCCACCAGAATCCATGCACCCCCTTTTCTGTGTTCTCTGTTGCCACGCTGCAGGACAATCCGGGAGCACCTGGGGGAGCAAGAGGTTTCCATCTCTCTGACCATTGGCTCTCTGGAGGAGAGCGACCTGGGCAACTACTCTTGCTACGTAGAGAACGGCAACGGGCGGCGACAGGCCAACATCCAGCTCACCAAGAAAGGTGAGGCAAGCTCACAAACAGGCACATAGATTCATCCAGTTATTTTATAGCATGTACAGTATTTAACCATGAATCTAGCAGATGGATATTGACGCTTTGAGATTTAATAATGACATGTTTTAGCTTTGGAGGTGAAAAAAATACCATTTAATAGCACAGGCCTTCGTTCTAACAATAGATTAAATCTTTCACAGAAAATTTACTGAGTACAAAGAAGAACAACTAGTGGGATTCTGGGAATGGACCAGTTGTTTCTCGCCTCAGGGAGGTATAGAAGTGGGACAATATTGTATAGTCCAGAAAAGCCTATTCATCCTCTTCAGTCTGAGGAAGCAAAATCACTTTTGGGGAGAGGCAGCCTTCGGTTTTGTGATGACCTCCCCCGTCGCGCATGCACACGCGCACACACACACA
>NC_045756.1:6186089-6218305 GCF_008692095.1 Etheostoma spectabile
CACACACACATACACACACACACACACACACACGCACACCCACACACACACACACACACACACTCTCTCTCTCCTCCTTTGATCGCCAAACTCTCACTCAGACTTTTTCTTATCTTTCATCACTGACTACTATTGCCTTTTTCCCCTCCCCTTTTTCTTTCTATATTCAAGCAAACATTTTTGACAGTTTTTTCTCTGATTTTGCCTCACTGAGTAAGACTGTTTGAAAGATGATTCTGTGATGATTTCAAATAGAGATGCACAATTTCCAGCTGGGTTATATAAGAGTGTGTGTGTGTGTTGGGGGGGGGTCTACAGCCTTTAAGTTGTCAGTGTTGAATACATTTACATATTTCTCCTCTTTTTTTTAGCTTGCAGCTTTGGATCCAGCTTTGATGGCATCCCAGTTCCCCTCTATTTGCTACATTAAAGGGGTTTATGCTGCATAGTCAAATCTCAGAATAAATCGCAGAAGATTAGCCTGGTCCTCGCAGGATTGCGGGTCTATGAGAAATCGACCGGTTCCCATGTTTATTATTTGTTGCATCCATGGTGTAGTGCAGTTTAAGGCCCAGTCAGTTTATGCTGCCTTTCAAAATGCGTCAAAATTGTCCTCGCTTGTCTCTTGATTGAAGCTGTGAAAACAGCACGACGCTCCAAATGAATTTGGTCGTCTCCGCATCACAGCATCAAGCGGAATATGTCTTTACTTGTATGTAAAGTTAGCATGGAGATGTGTCCTTTATGTGTCCTATATTTTGTACAAGTACTTGAAGTTCTCCTGGCCAACTTTTCTTTCAGCTGCTCCATGTCCTCAGATACATTGTTTATCTCACAACTGCAGCAGCAACGTAAAGTAGCTGACAGCTGCCTCTGCTGGTTATGATTACTAACATCAAGATTCTTGATTTGTGAACATGAGAAGCAGCAGACTCAGCTCTTACCATTCTCATAGCTGCTCTCCTCTCTTTTACTTTACAATTCAACCCCCACTCTGCCTTTTCCTCGTCTCTCATTTCATCTCTCTCCCTAGACAACACAGAGAGAGATGCAGTAACAGAGGGAGAAAAAGGGGTGATGAATCGCCTGATGCCGTGTGGCTTCATCAAATCCATTCAAGTCGTCACAAGCTAATTTGTCTTAATCCGTCCCACTGCAGCCCTGCTACAATGGATGCTACGCAGAGAAGAATTGGCCTCTTCCATTGTAATCTCTGCTGCTTGAGGAGCAGCTGGCTCGTTACACTGTCCGGATATCAGGGGAGAGAAGCACTGTGCAATGAGGCGAGATGGCAAAGCTGAGGTGGAGAGGATAGTGGAGATGAAGTGAGGGAAAAGTGGAGTTTCTTGGATCCATCTTTTCACAGTGCTTGTTAGCCACAGCACCCCTCCCAAGAAAAGTTAACTATTTCAGTATGATTCCCAGGCTGAAAAACTGAGACAAGATGAGGAAGTCAGAGCCTCGACGGGAAAACCTGTGTTTATTCTGCCCCGAGTTTGTTTGCTCTTTTGTTTGCGTATTTCTGTTCTTAAGTTTGGCTGAAGGTCATCGGCCAAACAGGCGTGATGAAGCGGCGTGGGCCACACTCGTTAGCTCTCTCGACCATCATCCTTCATCATGGGAGCTGTCAGCCTGATGGCCGCTGCAGTGGAATGGGCATTGCGCACTCTAACGAGGTTAAACGTGCGTCGGTGATGGATGGCGATGCACGCAAGTCCTCTCCATCCATGTTTATGTGTGTGCAGCATTGCAGCGATTCTATCCTTTTACTGTTATCCATTAGTCAGCCAATGAAGGCTGACCACCCAGCTTTTGTGAGGCGTAGCCAAGAGGAAATGTTGAACTGCAAAAGATGGAGTGACATTCGACAGAAAACACGGTAAAAAAAGAAAAAGAAAGCCTTGAAAAAGAGACAAAATCTCTGGAAGACAAAGCAAACGACTTGGTTTTCAAGGCAAGTTACTGGACCAAGGAGCTTAATGGAGTCCATTGTCCTGTTGTGTGAAATATCACCTTTCATCCTCCTGAATAACACTACTAGTCTTGCTGAATATTTTGCCCCTGTCCTTCTTGAAAAACTACAAGTAACACAATTTAGAATAATGTGAGTGAAAGACTGAAATATCAGCAGTGAAGTCCTGCAGTTGGATTTTAGCTTTCACTGATGCTTTCCATGAGTTCACGTCAGACTGCAGTGATGACAGATGGCGGGGAGAGCAGACCGCTTTCGATCTGTTGACAAATAGGCGTTTCAGCTAACAGCCATGACGCTTTCCCCCGCCTCGCACCTCTCCAAAGCCTTACACGCATGTATCTTCATAAGTGCGATCTGTCATATGCTATTGTCGCACCCGTTGCTTCCATGGGATTGTTTTCATTATCCAATCAAGCCACGAGGCATTAAGTGACAGGTGTGGAAGTTGTACTTTCATTCCGGTTAGAGTTATGTTTCATGTGGAACAACCCAGGCCTAATGAAAATATAAGCAACATGAAAGGATGGAGACGAAAAACAAGAAACACAGAATACAGTCGCAGGAGATTCTTTCTCCAAACAAATACAGTAGAAGAATCATAGTCTTTTCTCAATAGCTTGTGCAACTTTTTTCATCTGTCATGGCTGTATCATGCATTATTTCACATGTATTGATCTTTCTGCTAGATTGTTATCATAGTGTAATCTGGTATTCAAACCCAGTGGATGCAGGCCAACTTTAACAAACATAAAAGCAGAGAAATAAGATGGAGGGGAAGATCATGATGTTTTACTCTGCAACGTTCTGACATTTTGTAAAATCTAAGAGAATAAATATATATCTGTCACACTATTCGACCAAGTAAAGTTCCTATAAATGTAAGGATTTTAAAACAAATTTTGGACCCTTTTTTTCAAATCTAAAACATACAAACTAGAAATACATAGATAATAAATAATTAAAAAGAAACAAACATTTTGCAGTATAGATGGATAATTGATGGCTAAAGACAGCTCTGTCCATGCTGGTATAAAAGAACAGCCCTGGTCAGACATCTGCTATGCCAGGGTGCTTGTTTTCTTAGTTGTACTTAGTAGGTTATTAAAAAGTCTCTCTCCCTCTCACTGTGTTTGCCATATTAGCAGAGCTGATGTACACGGTGGAGCTGGCCGGAGGTCTGGGAGCCATCCTGATGCTTCTGATCTGTCTGGTGACGCTGTACAAATGCTACAGGATTGAGCTCATGCTCTTCTACAGGAACCACTTCGGCAGTGAGGATATAGATGGAGGTAAGATGAAATAAGTTGCAAGACAATTTATTTTACACTGTTATATAATTATCCTCCGTAATCTGTGATAGCACAGTGTGCAGTTTCTGTTTAGAGGAGGATTTCGAAAGCGCCTTCCTCTGCTGTGAAAGCATCCTTTCTTTCCTCAGAAAGAATCAAATCTCTAACCTGAGCAGCATCAGTGCTTCTCTGCACACGTTGACTCAGAAAACACCTGGGCTATTTTTCATATCTTAAAGCTGCATGTAGCACTATTGTTATGTTAATACACACCTGTTTTATCAGTCTAAATGATGCAGACTGCTCCCATCATTCCTAACCGAGAAATTATGCCATCATTTTCAGTGAACCTTTTTAACTCACTGAGCGAAATCAAAAATATATGCAAATATTCGGTGGACTGTCTCCCAGACTGCTGCAAATGACTCACCAATCTGATGTGGTTCCTTTTCTTGGCATATTTGCATCCCTGTAAAAAGTCATCACAAGCCAGCCTTGTAAAAAATGTTCATGCTGGTTGCTGTTTCCTGACATAACAATGCATGACCACTGGGTGATGAAGTTCAGGTTTTCAAACAGTTCCCACCCGTTGTGTTTTAGAGCCTCCAAATGGAGAAAACTGCAGAGTTAAGCTTTAAAAGTAAAACGCAGCCTTGATCATTTAATCGCTGTAAATACAGCAGCTGCTGGGGACGAGTTTTGTGTTTTAGGTTACATTTGGTTGTTGTGCATTTTTCCTATCATCATCCCAGTGGATAACAAGCGTAAACACAGGCAGACAAAATAATATGATCACATTCTTATATACCGTATTAGCGATAATTGTCACCTATTGGCAGGGCCGGAGTCGAGCCACTTTTCAGCCCGGGACTTTCAGGCCCAAGACAGTTCAGCTCTTACTATCCTGTATTTGTATTAATACCATGGTTCAACAAATAATGTAAAGGTTAAATAGTAATTCACTTAAGATGAGAAGTTAACAAAGTATATTCCACTAGGATAGGTTGATCAAGTAACAAAACCAGAAAGAAAAAAAAAGCATTTGAAATGTATCCCACTCTTCCACAAAGAGGCATATTGAACTAGTGTTTAGGCTACAGTTCAATTTACAGTTACATTGTGAATAGCACTATCAGCATCAGTAGACACCTAAGCAGTGCACTGGTTTCATGTACTGTCATATACTGCTCTCTTACATGAAATAACTTTAATTCATACTGTTTACTCTGGTATGCTTTCTACCTGTCCCTGTATTCATGGCCTCCTCATTGCAAATTCCAGACTCATCATTTTCAGCGGGGGATTGGCTTATCTGCTGCTCAGAAGCTACAAAAAATAATTAGGAGGTCATTTTATTGCATACACAAATCAAACTTGAGTATTGTTATCAATATTTGCATAATATTTGCAAAGTCTATGAATCACCATATATTGGGTGATACAAAAAGGCAAATATTTTGATTAAATTTACTATTTTTCTTGCAAATAGGTTGACAACACCACAACGATATTAGCTGAATAATTACGTTAGTAATGTTAATCATTAGACCTAGGCTATATCTCTCTTTACCTGTTGTTACTTGTGTAAATAAATTGAAAATAAATCAGTAAGTTTGGCATATTTGGCAGCATCCTCCTCCGATCAACATGGCTTTTTCAGCCCCTCCTGGCCTCTTACTCCCATCCATCCTCTCAATGCATGTCGTTATGGAAGGGCCGCCCCAGCTATTGGAAGCCTATCTGAGAACACCTTTTTGGAAAAAGACCCCAACTAACTCTATTTGGGAAGGTAGAACCCCCATACATGGTACAACTCATGCAGAGGTTGCAGTGTCAGAATGCGGAATGTGTGTAGCGTACTTTTAGAGAAGATAGACTGACGTGAGAAATGTCCAAAAAAAAAATCCTCGAGCGGCCCAAAAGTGAAGCGACCCACTGGGAATCCTCCCAATTACCCACTCCAGGCCTGCATATTGGTGTCAGCGCCTTTTGAAACGACGACACCATCCTTAAAAAAGCCACAAATTCGAAGACCACTGTTAGAACAGTTACTGTCCACTAGACTGTCGGTACCAGAAAACGCGCAGCTCTGTTTATTACTCGTTAAATCTAGTGGAAACCTGCTTTGTCACACTGCAGTAGTGTTGTGAGGGAATACTGAAAGACCACTGTAGACAGGGAAATAGAATTCCTGTTCACAATTGCTGTGGCTGTACATAATTGCAACCGAGCAACCAACCAGTTTTTAATTCTTGTCTTGCGACAGGTACAAAAGAAAGTAGCACCAGTGTCGCTCTGGCTGTTGATCTCTGTACTCTAGTGCTAAATTGAGTAACATAAGACAGTGACATTATGTTGAGTTGTTGATAAAGGCAATGTAGTTTGTTTTTTTTACTTACTAAAGTAGACAAGTTTGTGTCAAATTTGAACCACACGTATAAAGAAAACATTAAGATGGGGTTGGGTTGGGATCCTGCTCGTGTATGTGTCTGCTGTTGATAGTTTCCCATGTCTCTGAATGCAAACCGCACATACGCAAGGGTCAAAGGATAATAAATTTTGCTGAACACTTTCGATAAAACAAATCAAAACACAATCCCTGTGCCAGACAAATACATTAACTCTGAAGGGGGGGGAGACCTCTGATTGGGCCTTGTGGATGAGCCTTGGCTTGAGAATGCATCAAACCAAGACAAGGAGCAAGTTTTAATTTGATTCCCCTGTAATGAGTCTCTCAAGTACCAGCGCTGCAATGAATTCAAGGGGAATGAGATTAGTTTGGAGAGGCTGAGGGACTGTACGTAGTGGAAAGAGAGACAGCGAGAGAGTTATGAGCGTTAAAAGGTAAAGTAAAGTATTCTGCTCCTCTCATATACTCCCAGCTCTGCTATACTGTGATGGCTGCTACATAGGACATTTCAATGAAAGTCATTACCTCTGGCTGTGTTGGGCTCTCGGCCACGGAAAGCGGAGCTTTGCCGTAATGGATGGCCCAGAGGCAGTTGTGTTGAAAAAGGGAAGAAAAGATGTCGGGCCTTGAACTTAACGCCAAACAGCAATTGTCTCCTTTAATTATGCCACCCGAGTGAGTGCTTGGAGAGAGGAACAGATTTTCAATTTGTTCTCCTCTATAAGGGGATCAGGTTCAATAAGACACAGCACGCTGCCTCCAGAGCTCTCAGGAGACCCCTGATACTTTTCTCCACGCCGCGGTCGATTAGATCACTCCGCTGCCACCTCTGGCACGCGCACATTCGCAAACGTGCACGCACCTCAAGTCATCTCTGAGTACTAGTGACGGTGTACTGTAGGTGAATAGCGAAAGGTAAAGCGTTCAATAGAAACCAAACTGGAAATTATTGCCAGTTGAGTGGAGCCAACACAGTCGCTAAGCACTGGCAGAAGATGCTTAACCAAGATCCCATCTCCATGGCAACCACTGCACTGGGAAGTAGCTGCATGTAACACATATTTTGTCATTATTTTGTCATTATTTACCAGTGTCTGGGATGCCCCCCAACATAAATCTGCACACACTACCAAGAAAGTGCTTGTGTTTTATTGTAGCCACTTGAAGAACTAATTGAACGCCTGCCTCCCTCTTCTGCCAGATGTAAAATTGTAAGCTTCACGTAACAATGGGATGGACTGTCAGCTATTTGTCAGCGCCACTATTTAGTTAAAGACCTCTCAGTTGTCACATTGTGTGGGTGTCAGTAGAATCAATAATAGGCTTCATGATGACAACAGCCGAGTGAGCTTTTCAAGGAGGTGGTAACTCATCAACACTCTTCCATAAATATGAATGTCAGCGTTGTCAGCACGCCGTGGAATTATGAGACTCCGTCTGTGTTCAGTGTAGTTTGGAGATATTGAGCATTAATAGTTTACACATCTCGCACACAGCAACTGTAATGCATCCCGTTTAATTAGCATATTCAAGATGCAGAGGTAAACATCACAGAGTAGCTCATTTGTAATCAGAAGGTCAGATGGTGTCTTGTTTTTCCAAAGTGATATTGTCAAATGAGACAAATGGAGACTTCACAATAAACAGCTTCTGAGAGGGTGAAACATTGATCATCGCAGATAAATATATAGACACTGTATTTTAAACATGTGAAAGCATCTAGTGCTAAAATGATTAGTCGATTAAATGACCTACATCTTTAAATCATTTGGGTTGTTTATCCAGCCAAACTTTCATTGCTTCCAGTTTTTCTAATGTGAAGATTTGCTGTTTTTTTCTGTTTGATATCACTGTAAATTCACTCCTTTTCAGTTTTGGGTGAGTCGGCCGGTCAAACCAATACATTTGGGGGTCAGCCCTCGCCGCAGCAGCCGTGGGTTCGGTTCTGATCTGCAGCCCTTTGTTGCATTTCAAGCCTTTCTCTCTCCCCTTTCATATCTAAGCTGTCCTAGCAAATAATGGCCTATAATGCCGCACAAAATAATTAAAGAAGAGTATACACATTTACATGTAACAAAAATCTCTCATCATTAAAATCAGGACAGTCTGATATATAATTATAGACCTTAATCTCTTGTCAAACAGACAATGTACCACTTTGACACTGTCTCTGTTTCCCCTATAAATAGCTCCAAAGTACATACCGTTATTTTAAGGAAACGTCTTAAAAGATATTACGAAAATACAAACCAGTAATCCTAAAGCGTTACCTTACTTTTTCTGACGTTCTATTGACTGAAGAATGAATTTGATAATGGAACTAATCCTCAATCACAGCCCTATACAACCTCCGGTAGCTTATAGTTTATTAGTTATTGAAAACATAATGGCATGCTTAAAGCTGCTCCGCTACTCATTAGAAGCCAACCTCACATGCTTTTGTAGCTTCAGAGTTAAGTGTTTGTGCTACGTTCCAATCTACTCTCAATTAAATGTAATGGAGCCCAGAAATATCCCCGAGATTACGCCTCCAATTCTCTTGGCGCTTTCCACCGTGAGTTCAAGAGTTCACAATCTAACTGTGGGCTCTCTATGCACACACATATATTACCCCTCCCTCTGAGGGCAATGAGCGTCGGTCCATTCGCAGTCGGCATATGTGGGACGGAGGAGTGCTTGATGCGGTTTCAGAGGTGCGCTGCGCCCTCAGATACTCACCAGTCTCCGGTAAGGAGTGACTCCTCAAGGTGCAGCAGCAGGGTCATTCCGCCTCCGAGATTCACCCTCTTCCTCTCAATTCTCTCTTTCTCACTACAGATGAGTGAATCAGCTCCACTGAAATAGCCCCTGATCTGCCTACACAGATTTCATTTAAATGCTACTAGAAGAAAACGGAGATTTATGTCACAGACAAGTAGAGTATAAGCCTCAGAGTTAATTACACTCCGTGAATATGATCTCACATTACAATCGTTTTTACCTGTCCCTCCCTGATGTTGTAAAATGAATTGCATGTTGTTTGATTAGTTACGTAGCGTCATATTATGTGAGAGTGCCAAATATCTAGATAACCCATTTGGAAATCAGTGAATCTTGTTGACAGTGGCCCAGAGAGAGGCGAGAGTGTAAAGTAGAGAGGATGTTTAAAGCTACCAAAAAAGGGATACTGTAATAAGGTATGATCCCCAAATCCCTCCTCTTAAGCCCAGCTGCTCTTCTACTCTCATTGACCCCACTCTCTCATCGTCAGCTCCCTTCTTCTCCGATGTCTTGGCGGGTTAAACCATCGCCTTGCAGCACTCACGCTGCAGGTGGCTGCTATAAAGCAAATTAACCAGAATCAAATGACAGGAACTCAGAGATCCAAAGCCTGCTTGTGTCTTAATGAGATTACCTCAAAGGCTGTGTTGAAATCACAACTCATATTGTCCCAATTCTGATTCCCCCCTTCTTTTGTGGCAAAGACATTAGGGTTTTAGTGAATAAAGAACTGCATAGAATCTGATATTTTTATTTCTTTCTGATGAAAATATGACGTGCTTAGGATCTGATCTGTGGCTGAATAACCACAGTCACAACTGGCAGATCAGAATCAGAAGGGGCCAGTTCACCAAAATTACCAAAAAAAGTGTTTTTTGGCTTGCAGATGGATAGTTTTATGCAGTTTTTTTACAGTGATAAGCACTCAGACAAATAAAAAAGACACTACATTTACTCCTATTGAGCCACCAGAGCATTAGTAAGGTCTGATTCACAGCTGGAGTTCCAATTCATCCCAAAGATGTTGGAAAGAGGCTTTATGCAGGCCAGTCAATGTGTTCTACATCAAACTGGTAATTCTTTATGGGCCTAGCTTTGTGCACAGGGGCATTGGCACGTAGAAGCAGAAAAGGACCTTCTCTAAATGTTGCCACAAAGCTGTAGTTGTGTAAGATTTCATTGTAAACTGTAGGATAAAGATTGGGACTAAGTTGCCTAGTCGAAACCATGACAACCCAGGATCAAAAGTACATAAATATGTGGCCATACAGTGTTCATGCAATGTCAAAAGAATCCCCAAGTCAAGGACCAACAACGGAGTTGAGTTGTTACTGCACGACCCGGAGGCTGTTATCTCCGTCCTGTAGTTGTCAGAAGGTCTGGGGTGTCATTTTCATATTTTCTATTTTCACTACTCATTGTAGTGAAGTGCTCAAGCTTGAGAAGAAACCTAAAAGTCTCCCCTCACTTCTTCACTTTCCGTCTCTCCGCCCTGTCCTTTCAAATCTGTCAACAATCATAGCTTGCATGTGGGTGATGGAGCCACGCTGCGCCTCAGCCTAGCAGGCAGTGTTGGGCATTTAGCCCGGGCAAGAGTATAATTTGTTTTGCCTGCAGTGGGCAAAGTAGCTATCGAGGTAACATTATTCGTCAGTGGGGACGGACCTGTAATGAAAAGCACTCAGATGGGCAAAAGTGCCCAGGGGTTAGTGTAATGGAGGCATCCTGTCTCAATGAAATCTCCCAGTGAATGAATCGCTCTCTGTGCACCAGTACGGAAATAGATTGTGAGCATTTGGGGTATCACAGCGCATAACTTTGCTGACCAAAGCAGGAAACATTATGTCCAAATCATAAAAGATATACACCTTTAATTGGAGCAAAGTGGTTTGGGAGCTTCCTAATGTGCATACATGAAGTGATGCATGTATTCAAGGGAACAGACTTTATTTCATTTAGTTTGCTGAGACCACAGCTTTATTTTCTCTCTCTGTACCTGCTTGATAGCACAGATTCTAAAACTGAAATAAAGGGTCTGGTTTAAAAGATCTGAGGACACTAAAGACTCTGTGAACAAACCCTGCTGGTGTGTCTGAGGAGCTGTGACATGTCACCCACCTCAGTGTCCGTCTCCCCCCCTCTACCTGCAGATAACAAGGACTACGACGCTTACCTGTCCTACACCAAAGTGGACCCGGACCAGTGGAGCCAGGAGACCCGAGAGGAGGAGCGCTTTGCCCTGGAGATCCTCCCCGACGTTCTGGAGAAGCATTATGGGTATAAACTCTTCATTCCAGACAGGGACTTGATCCCCACAGGAAGTAAGCTCTCTCTCTCACGGCGATGTCAAGTTGTGTCGAATGTTTTGTCGCTTGGTGTTGCTCGTGTTGTCAGTGCCGTGGTGATATGCATTGTTTGTGGTTCTCTGTGATGCATTTGTGTTGTGGTGTAACTAGACCTGTAAAACCGTCCTTTTTTTTAATCTGATCATCATAAAAGGAGCTTTTTCTAACCACTGGCTAAACTGAAGTGGATCAGTATATAAAATGTGACATTTAGGGGTTCTTCAGTTTAAATTGTTGTGGCAAAAACAAGAGTGTCATCATTTGGCATTATTTCTTTCATTTCAGTAGTTAATTGAATGCAAGCTGCTTATTAGCAATACGATATTCACTAAATAGATATCATATTCAAGTTCATATAAGAAAGCAAAGTTGCAATGATGGTAACACAGACATCACATTAGGTTGAGGAAAACGGAAGAAACAGTTTCCAGTGTTGCAGTCCTAAAAGCAGTGATTCTCAACCAAGTTACTTGTATGCTCAGGGATACTTTTACCGTTTGGAGGCACACACACAGCCATACATTTCCCCCGGTGCTGGGTAACAATAGGCAAAAAACAGTGTAAAAAAGTACCTACACACTGCTCTCTTTTCCTAGGTCTTCTTTAATTTGCCATGGTCTTGACAATGTTTTGACCACAAATGGTCTTCCTCGGGTAAAGCCTGGGAACAAGATAGCAGTTTGCGGGTACTTTTTTCCCCAATGTCTTGGTACTTTCACAGTTTCCAGGGAACCATGGAACGATTGTGGAATAGCTTAAAAAAGAATCCTTTAAAAAATATACAACAAAATATATCCACATATTAAGTCAGCTGTAACACCTAAACACCACGTGCCGTGATTAAGAGTGCGTGAAAACGTTTAACCTCCAACAATAAAGGTTGGGAACCACTGCTAAAAGCAGCTCCAAACAATGGTTCGACTTGTGGCTCTCCAAGGAACCTTTAGCTCATAATAACCTGTTTGGGTCTTCAAGGTATCCCAGTGTTCTTAGCAGCGCCTCTGAAGAACCCCTGAAGTTTAGTTTGGCTTTGTTTTTAATGCTTCCTCCCTGCAGTAGCAGGCATGCTGTGCAGGGGGCTGTATATTAAGAAACAGGGTTGAGAGTCTCTGATTACACGTAACTATGTTACATGAATCCAACACAAAGAAATAAAACTGGGTAATTAATATACAGTATTATTATCGCCTGACAAAAGTAGTCAGATAGTTTGGAGGGAGACCCAGTCTTATAACAGCTCAATTAATCAACTATGCAATTTTAATTCAGTACATGTAAATATATTAATAGATAAATCATGCTTGACTGAAAATAACTTCATTGGAATTTGCTTACGAGTTTAACAGTAGTGGAGTAACTAAGTACATTTACAAACTGTACTTAAAAACATTTGGAGGTACTTGTCCTTTATTTTCTTTTTATGGTACTTTATTCTTTTTATACTGAGTTACCTTGCAGGTCAATTTAAACAAAACATTTGATCATTTTAAAATACGGTATTGGCATTGATATGGATTAAAGTAGCTAGAAGTGTATATAAAGTTTAAAAAAAAAGGCTCCACCTCCAGTAGATGTAACATTAAAATGCTGCCTGCATATAATGCATCAGTTATGGTAAGCCAATAATATAATGTACCTATGATAACACTCGGAAGAACCCTTTTATGCAGTTAATACTTAACCGACTGTCCTTTTTAACTGGAGGGATGTTTTCTTTGCTTTCTAAATACTTCTCCCACAACAGGAGTTTACGAAGTCAGTCTACTTTGCTCTTGAAATTATAAAATGTTTTAGAGTTTAATCTGTAACAGGTGTGGAGTTTGGTTCCTGCAGCCCCTCCTGCAGTCTGACCTTTCCAGGCTTTCTTTGTGAAAGTGAATTATGAAAACCTATACATTATGTCTCAAAAGTACTTACTAGAAAAGGTCTGGACTTTGTATGTACTCCAGTGTTTCAAGTGAATTATCTACACAATGTGAAGCCTGCGGGAGGCATCATAGCCAGAATTATATATAAAGCATAATTGGTGGAAAGACCCAGCCCTATTATTACAGTCCATGTCCTGATCCAGCTCCATACAAACTGTACCTCTGCATGCTGCTCTGTAATGATGTCAGCTGTACAATCAAAAAGCTCTTTATGCATGGATATAAATGCATGTTTTTCCACAGTATATTCCTAATGGAGCGTCTCACCGTGCCCGTGCTTATCTTTGATTAACTCATCACACAGACGAGTTTGATAATATCATTATGTTATTAGCCTCCATTTGAATACTTGCATCTGCCTGTCTTCCCCCACATACCGCCATTACTAATCATGTTCCTCTTCAGTGGCATTGTGCCAAGGTTATAAACCGAATCCCTTACTGTGATTATGTGCTCGATGCGCGGGGACTGTTGTAATATGGGAAAAATGGCATAAAAATGCAAGGATTGAGAGGAATCTAAAGTGCATGTGCCGCTCTTCTGGCTCGCTGGCACAGCTCGCTGGCTTATTGTGTCTATGTGTAAACATTTAGTTCCCATTGGGAGTGTATTAGCATCTCAACAGTTGATATAATGAGGCATAATCCATGGCTGTAGATAAACACAGTTTGGCCATTTTGGGTTTGTTGTCAACAATACCTCTCCTGAGCCGCTGATAAGTAACTTGTTATTCCACAGTATGCTGGATTATTTTAAACATCTTAAACATCTCACCATTCTAAAAGATTTATTATGTATCTAGTCTATTACTATTTTAGTATATTGCAGCAAAGGTACAACCTGGCTGAACTCCTGCCACCAAAATAAAAGGCTTTTCCTCGGCTTTTTTATGCTACATATCCCATATTAAACTGGATAAACTGGTTAGTGCAATTACCGTTTTACCAGTGGAACACCAGTTGAGAAACACAGTTTATGCCAGAGCCATGTCCCCACATTTTTTGTTATTTTATAAATGCTTTTCTTCAAATCTTTTGATAATACTTTGAATGTAAATATCTATGTTTAGGTTTCACCAATGATCATTTCCAGGATGACACAAGACTACTTAGAGGTACTTTTTTCCCCAGATTTTGAACGCTCACTGATGTAGATTCTCTCATCAAATCAGCAAAATCATTTTGGTGACCCTTCATAATAAGTCATAGTTTGTAAGGGTTTTTACATTGTAAATAATGGCTCCATACAAGGTTACTAACATAATTGTCTGGTCAATACTTGTTACATTATAGCATTATCACAGCATTAATTATATATTAACCATTATAAAACAATTAGTTACAACTTGTAAATCCTGCATAAAACATGAATTATTAATTTTTTTTCACTTGCATTTACCTAAATGACCTAACGGAAATTAGATGTGTGGGGTGCATCAAAACTAATCAGACGGCCAGCCAGTCCCAGAAACATATTCAACACGTTGTATCATGTTGTATCATCTACCCATGGTCTCCCCAAGCAGACGTCAAATACTGGAACTGCTTTCCACCTGGAATCGTGATTAATCAAAACTGAAAATGAAATACAGATGTAAGCACAACTTATAAAAAAGACAATCAGCCTTGATAGTCTTGGAACTTAAGGGGGGAGGTGCTGATGATCTTTTAGTCTGTTGTATGGTGGCTGAGGAGAGTTGTAACTAAAATATCACAACCTCTGATCTTCCTCTGAGTTACAGCTGTCGCTTTGTTTTAAGAAATCCTGTTTACTGGTTGTGCCAGCAACTAAATTTGAGGAAATATCTGCTGCAGGGAAGTTGGAAGTCGAGTTTTACATGCTGGTAATTTACAACCTCATTGCAAGTCAGTGGGTTACTTGTCAAAACCGGACATAAAATATGGAGGAAAGATGCCCACAACAATTTTTATTTACTGACATAAATGTCAGTCTAGCTTCGTAGAACAGGGAATGAACTCTAAATGCAACTTTACGTTTCCAAAGTCTTTTACACCTCAGGGGTTTGTCAGATGATAAATGTGCTAAATACCAAAGTAATTCTAACATATGTAGTTATTTCTGTTCTGACCAACATGTCCTGATTAGTTGTCAAAAAGGGTTTTTCCCTTTTTAAAAATTGAGAGAAACTATATGGAGCAGCAGGCTAACAATGATTTTCTGCCTCATGTTATTTAGCGTTGATTTTGTTTTTATGTAGACAGGAATCAATTATTACACATGCACTACTTTGATTGCAAAGCTTGTGAGGTCTCTGATAGGAGGAAGTTAATCCATAAAGCTATAAAGTGTTACCGGACAGCACCTCAAGAGGGCAGATTTACTTTCAGTTTAATCAATTCAAAACATAAAATGAAACTACGCCTCATTAGCTAATTATATAGTATCCATTTATCTATTCCCATTTGTTTTATTCATGATAAGATAAAAGAAAAACTAGTTTTCGCCTGATTGCTTGAACCTAAACTGAATAAGCTCAAACCCTACTGGGGAGTTTTAGCTCTGGGGACACATTGTGACGAATTACCGCACACGGACCAATTACCAAACAGCGAAGACATTGACTTGTTATGTCGAAGTAAAGGGCGACTTCAAATCCAAGTTTACTCTAATCTGGTCTCTCGCATCGCGACGCCTCAGGCAGAGTGTGACATGAAAGGAGTTCATTCTGAGACATAGAGAGGAGGACAGAGAGGAGATGTGGCATTTGTTTGCTAGACCACACACACACACACACACAAATACACACTAACACCACCAAGAGGGTTGTAAGCTTTGAATGGGAAGTGAAGCCTAGTTAATCCTGTCTACCTGCTGTTGAGGAGTCACTCTGTACTTGTCCACGCCAAGAAAGGCTAAAGTCAGGCATTAGCTCTACACGCACAACTACACACACACACACACACACACACACACACACACACATACCTTCCCTCCTCCTGACACCTGGGACAGGCCTGGGGAAACACTTAATCAGATTCCTTATTACACAAGCAGCTGAGCTGCTCATTAGGGACGTGAACAAACCCTCATTCTATCACCTGGTGTTAAGACGGAGGTTCACATACTGTAGGTATCCCGCTTGGCTTCAGTGTTTTATGTTCATTGTCATTTTTTAGTCGAACCAAGTGATCCTCTTCCTGTTGTTTTTCTCTATTATTCTGTACATCTTATTATTAAATGCTGCAGAGGCTTTAGCTGTTTATTCAAGTCAGACTATCTATTTTATCTTTATTTTATGGATCAATATCCTCATGCCAGGCCTTGGAATAACTTAGTCTTACTGTAGATTTGAGACATCAATCTTCAATATTTCTTTAAAAATTACACTTTTTCATTTAGCGTTAGTTGGATATAGAACTTTGATAAACGAAAGAGAGCAGTTGCTACGAGGCCAAGAGGCTATTCTTCAAATAGCCGGTGGGACATGTTTCTTCGTATTTTCATCAAACATAAGCTCTGTGATCTAAAATGAATACGGTATGCAAGCAAGTAAAAAAGGTCACGTGAGAATACATGCTTTCCATTTGTACTGCTATTCATTCAAAGTTATGCATTCATCTTTGTCTGTGTATTCAGCCTACATCGAGGACGTAGCACGGTGTGTGGACCAGAGCAAGCGCCTCATCATCGTCATGACACCCAGCTATGTGGTGCGGAGGGGGTGGAGCATCTTTGAGCTGGAGACGAGGCTGCGCAACATGCTGGTGACCGGCGAGATCAAAGTCATCCTGATCGAGTGCGCCGAGCTGCGCGGCATCATGAACTACCAGGAAGTGGAGGCCCTCAAACACACCATCAAGATGCTGACAGTCATCAAGTGGCGCGGGCCGTCCAGCAACAAGCTCAACTCCAAGTTCTGGAAGCAGCTGCTCTACGAGATGCCCTTTAAACGCATGGAGCCCCTGAGCATCTCTCACGAGCAGGTGCTGGACGTCAGCGAGCAAGGCCCCTTCGGTGAGCTCCAGACCGTCTCGGCCATCTCCATGGCGGCGGCCACCTCCACCGCCATGGCGACGGCACACCCGGACTTGCGCTCCACCTTCCACAACTCTTGCCACACCCAGATGAGGCAGAAACATTATTACCGTAGCTATGACTACGACCTGCCGCCCGGCGGTACGCTCCCGCCGCTCCCACCGCTCACCACGCTCTCCACGCTCGGCAGCCAGCACACCTACTGCAACATCCCCATGACGCTCATCAACGGACAGCGGCCGCAGTCCAAGTCGCCGCGCCAGCAAAGTCTGGAGGAGGCCCACGGCAACAACGCCATGCTGCCTCTGCTGCCCAGAGAGACCAGTATATCCAGCGTCATATGGTGACACAGACGGTGCCGAGCGGGATAAACTGTGGATCTATATGATGTCCGTCACAGGGAGGACTCACCACTGGCACTTGGACCCTGAATGCACCGGAGCCAGATGGACCTGAACGGCACTGAAGTACTTGCTGCTGTTGAATTTGCACCAGGAAACATCAGGGGGAGGACAGGAAGACATTGGGGATGGAGGTGGCGGCAGATGTTTTTGTTTTGGTCCAATAAGAGCTTTTATTGACACTCCACAACAACAAAAAGAAACAAGGAGAACTTTTTTTATGCCTGTATAAACACTCACGTAACACAAGCCAACACCTATGATCATTTACCCAGAAAGTCAAGGAATACAGGGTCCTGTACATAAGTTTTTTCTAATTCTTTGTAGCATCAGTGTTTGGGACTTGTTTCTTCTTATGTTTTATCATCAGTTGGGACTCTTTTTTTTAATTGTTTTGTTTCAGTTTGTACAAAAGTGAAGCAATGGCCTGTGAGATGTTTTGGATAATCCGTTGTTATCTTTATCTTAATTTGTTGGCTGGTGTAGTAGTAAAGCTTTGGGATTTTTTATTTTTTTTTAAAGCCGCAGCCTTCGGGGGATGAGGATGATTTGGTTTTGGGTTTCCGGGAGTTTCAGCTCCATCGGCTGCTGTAAAGGGTTGAGAATCTGGACTCAACCTGAATATGCAAAATATGGAGTCCAGAGAGCAGGGAAAAGATGGGTTTCACACATCGATCATATGAATGCTTTTGGATGAGTCACATCTGTGAAGTGGGATATGAATAATTTGGTGCTAGGCTTCACAAATCTCTGTTTCTCTCACGATAACATTTACTTAAAAAAAAAATTAAAAAAAAAACAGCCTTGCTATTTACCTTAACAGATGATTATATCACCGAGAAATTAATTATGTGTATTATTTTATGAAAAAAGAAAAAGTCTATTTTTGTAACTGAGGGATATGTGCTTTGAGATGTTATACCTATACAAATTTTGGGGAAACATAATAAAAAAGAACGACGTGTTGTTATGTGGAACTGCACAGCTCACAAAAATCAATAGGTCAGTCACTAAATGTCTTACCCTGATATTGCAAGAGAATATTTTTTTTTTGGTTTCATCATTAAAAAGAGGAGTTTTGACATCTCACAGAAACCACGGATTGCAGCTCAGCGGGCTTTTTTTATGTTTGTTGATTTCCCAGGCATCGCCGCGATTCACAGCTGATTTAACAAGGACGGAGCGACGCCTGTGATGATGTCAGTACACACGGAGGAGAGGAGAGCCATGAAATCCAGTGTCACCTGAAGCATTTATTCTACCTGGCTTCCTCTGACGGACCAACCAAGGCTGTCCAGGGCTAAAATCTCTGTTATTCATTTCCTCTTAAACGACAGCTCTGTTATTTGTTTGCCATTCCCCTTGTCAGCGGAAATGATTTGTCAGTTGAGTTGTGCTCGTAGATAAATAACACTTAGTCGGCACCGCTGCTTGGCACGGCTGTCGGGACGGGACCTAGGAACATGACGACCACAATGAGGCGCAAACACCTTTAAACAGTCGCTGACTTGATGATAAAGTTATTCATGTTTAGTTATTAATATCAAAAATTAACATTTTAAAGGATGTGATCAAGTACTGACCAGTAATCATCATGGGGCGTATTCTCCTCAAAACCAATAGCCTTTTAGAAAGAAACCCTGCCAAATAAGATGTAATTAATGCTTAAGAGAGACCAGAATGTATTTAAAGATGCTAATTAAATCTTAGAGTATATGTAACTATACTATAGAAATGCTATTTAGAGCGAGTTAGACCAAAGCGAACTACAGTGAACCATTCTCATTCACAAAATTGTTCTCCCTCTGAGGAAATGATCGGTACTATTTCATCGAATCACACGAAGTGAGCTATTCTCTCACGTCCAGTCAGATCTGGGAAGGCGGCCCGTGTACTCACTCCTGCAGCTGTGCCGTATTATTTGTTTCTCAATAAACTAACCTCATACTAAAATACCTGCAGCATCTCATAACCTAGAGATGTTTCATTTAGTGCCATGAAATATGCAAAGTGATGAACTCGTACTCCATAAATTAAACATGTTTTCCCCCCTTTATCTTCTTGCAATCTTCAGTTGTTGCTTTTTAACTTCACTTTTATGAAATATTTCAGAACAGGCCTGTGTTGTTGCTTTTTAACTTTCTAAGTGTATGCTTTATGCTGACAAATTTTCATTTTCGGAGGAACGGTCGAGATCTTTCAATCAACCAATAGTTTGTTAGAGCCAGGCCTGTTTTTGTCCACCTTAATCAGACCTTTCCCCCAATGAAAAGCAAGATATGTAATATGTTCAAGAGCACCATTTCTAAATAAAGGAGTTTGTTGTGCTCTATGACATAGCATTGTGTAAATATAATCAAAACAATAACGTGATTTAAGATGAAGACAATCGAGCCATATTCATGAAACCAATGGTCATTTTTCACAAGGCCTCTCAAAGTAGAACTACTAATCCTGACTGGAGGTGGACGCGTAGAATCGATGAGATTTTGACAGGAGTTTGGCATCGGGAGCTCCTGCTTTGGGAAACTGTGTGAATATATTATTTTATAAGTGGGCCAATACGCATTTTTGTTTCATGATGAATTGAACATTTCTGGCGATGTGGCTTTGATGATAAAGATGACGATGATGATGAATAACATTGACAATATATAGCACAGAATTATTCCAGGCACTTTCACGACTCTTGAGACGTCTCTCCTGTTTCTGATTTATTTTCTATAATGTATCTGCAATGTTCATTAAAAGAGATACTGTTATTATTATTAATAAAACCACATTTACGGTAATGTGATTTCTCTCTGTGGGGGTGGGGGTGGGGAGAGTGAAAGAGCTATATTTGTTTGCAGAAAACACCACCCGACTCACTTTGTTTATGGAGCAGCGGCATAGATTGCTGACGATGCCCCGATCCCTTCTTCCTGCAGCCCCAACCGCCATAACTCTGCCGTCTCCCGTAAAACCTTGAAACAACAATCAATACGTCTCCTTCCAGTCAGAGACCGAAGCAGCCCGGCCTCGTTTTAGAATGAGACTAAATCAGGAGAGTCAGTGCACTGAGAAACACTTTAAAGAAAAATAACCTATGTCCTGATTGTTGTTTGACCTGATTGCACTTTTGGCTTCAAGCACACAAACAGCTGGCACAGACCGACTCCCATAGCAGGAATTGGATTTATTGTTCATTGTAAGAGATGCAAGCCGCATTTTATGATCATGCAAATTGTGAATACATTTAACACTGGTCTTTACCAGTAAGCAAGACATGTTTCTAGAACACAACTAAAGATGTAAAGACTCAGCTGCGTGAGCCTATTGGCTATTTCAGGGGACGTTTAGTCCAATGGAAACTACAGGCAAGTCTGCTTAGTAAAACTGACACATTTAATGTCTCTAAGAAAACCGGATCCTTTTTCTTCCAACGTACTTCAAGGCAAATGAACAATCCTTTACTTTGTGTCTCCTTTGCCTCGGAGGCTCTTCCCATAGTGTAGCCATTTACTTATTTTGCTGTGATCAAAGCAACGACGTTAGAGAGAGAAGAAAAACCAAAGGCACAAGGGATGGCTCTTAAAACCCCGCCAGACAGTTTTAATTAGCTCAACCACGCTATTGTTGAATCATGAGTTGTTCATATTTTGGTCACGCAATGGTATCAACGTTTGATTTCAGCCAAATTACAAAACAGCAATATTACCAGTGAGAGTAGCGGATGTGTCCTTATATGTTGTTGAAATGTTAAACAACGTGCACACCAGTACTTCTAAAGCTCACTGATTAACACTTTAGATTTCATTTGTTTAATTCCTACAAATAGTAGAGTCTAAAAAGTCCAGTTGCTGTTTAACAGGGTCCGATGTTGGGGATTATTTCTTGGCCAGATGCAGTGACTTTGAGTCAGGTTTCCTGGCAACCTGACAAACTGTGCACGGCCAAGAAATAGTCCACACACATTATCCCCAGCAGAACCACAACTTGACACTTTGGTTTGATGCTTAGAATTTCCAAAGATGTCAAAATAAATTTCAGTAAAAGTAAACTATAGCAACCAAACATGAGACCTGATTTCCTGTCTTCTGTGTAAATAAAGGATGAACTACATGGGGCATTACTTCTGTTAATCTTAGTTTACTGTAACCGAAAGCAGAATCACTAGTATAATCAGAGTGATGAATTGTGTGGTGAAGCCAAAGACAATGTTCCACACTATGTTCCCATAACTTTTATGGGAAGCATAAGGATTGATGCTTGAATGTAATCTTTTCCTCTCACAGTCCAGTGGAGTGAACCTACCCAGAACGACGCAGCGTTCTAAAGAAAGCTCCATCTTTCCCCTCAGGTGAAAGAAGCCAAACTAGATGAGTCAGACTGCTGTTCGCCTATAGTCGAGCAGCTGCATTCTGCCTCGTCAGTCCTCGGACTGATCCAGTGAATGCGTGATGTTCCCTATAGCCATCTTGTTTTTCTGCCATGGCTATAACATGAAGCTACATTTGAATCATCTGTGCCCGTGTGAACATAGAAAGCGGGCAGATGTTTTCATAAGAGCTGACATGTTGCCATATGGTGTGTGTGTGTGTGTGTGTGTTTGTGGAAAGAGAAGTTTCTAAGCTTCGACACTTTCCCCCCCAAATTAAATCATTTTCATTTCATCACAGTGTCACAGCATCGTAAGCTCCCCGAACAATGTGTGACATGGGGGTAAAGTAGAGTTAGTCACTGCAGTGAGAGCAGATCAGGCTATGAGCTTACATGCACAGATGTTTTGTTTCCTCTTCTGCCTACACACACACACACACACACACACACACACACACACACACTTGTGAAGAGTATTACTCGCTCTGGCAGGTATACCATCCCCCTCCATGTCCCACAGGGCCTTGTTACTTGGAGCTCTGTGCTCTGTGCCCTGTGTGACATTTCTTCCACTTGAAGAACCAGGCCAATTGTCTGTGCATGGATACGTGGTGGTGGCAGCGGAGGCAATGTGTGTGTGTGTGTGTGTGTGTGTGTCTGTGTGTAAGCTGAAAGCATTTGGAGAGTGGATGCAGGCAGCTGTTAACCCAGTTACGGAGTAATTCTGAACTCACCATGGTTCAGCACGGGATAATTGCCTGTGCATGCGGTGTGTGTGAAAGTCATGGATCACTGATCTCTCACCAAGCGCTTCAATTCCCTGTTACTTCCTGCTAGAATGCTCCATCTTTAATTATTTCTAATTTTACAATAGTATCAGTGTCTGTGTGGTGAGGTTGGATATTGATTAGACTGTGGATATAGCTGGCTTACCAAAGGATTCTTCACTGCTGTTTCCATGTACTAATTGAAGAGTTTTCTTTAAAAAAAAAAAAAAAACTCAGTCACAGTCTGTCTTCCAATTAAAAGACAAAGACAGAAAACTGGTCACCTCACAAAATTGAAAGTGAAATGCTGCCATCTGCTGGACATACTTCCTGATGCACCTAACCTCGCAGGGCATGCTGGGAGGGTAGAACCCAATTTGAACAATTATGGTCAAAGTATTGTGACAATACATAGAGTCACAATAAAAATCTTCTCTCTATTGTTCCAGTTGTGATGTTGTTGCCATCTAAATCCTATAATTGTGATGAATGGAGCTCTGTGGATTTTTCTCATTGCAGTGCACTGCCATTAGATCCACTTGTTATCTTTTGGCTGTTCTAAATAACAGACCTAGCACAGAGTGATTATATATGATATGAAGGATATGCTATGTTATGCTGTGGACTATATCAAATTAGGAACAGTGCTAATTGCACTTGTATCCACAACGAAAGTCAAATACGAAAATATTTTCGTTTACAGACACCTTATACCAATTATTAGGATGTAGAGTTATAGTTAATTATTAACACGTTCTAATAACGTTTATTTTTATTTAAGGTACAAGTGGCCTGATGGAAGCAGAACTGGTCAGACATGTTATTGATGCTGACCAATCACATGGTAAACAGGCTACAAGGTGAGAACTATCATGGCAGGGGATCGTGTAGCCTAATTCAATCATTTTAAATTGAATCGTTTTGTGTTTTGGAACGTTGTTTGGACTTAATGGTATTTTAAAGATGCCTCTTTAAATCTTCCTCATGGAAACTGTTTTGGGTGGCTTTAATGGACGACTACATTAAGCTATTAGGAAACAGTTCAATCCATCACAACTGGTTAGCTGTCACATAATGTGACATCCAAACTGGTTTAAAATGTGGAAAGAAATGTCTGCAAGTCCCTAGAATCCCTGGAGAAGCAGAGACAGCATGGTGGGACAGCACAGCGTATCCTGTTTAATAAGCACATCCAGTATTAGAACTACAAATGGCAAGAACACCTTCACGTTCAGACAAAGATGGGATTTAAGTGTGCATCGTGGGAGAAGATTCAGCATGAGATGTTGAATTCACATTAGGAACACATTGGGTCCTGTTGCCTCAGGAGGGATAATCAGCAGTTTTATTTCTTGTGGTTTAATTCAGACTCTGCTGTTTCCCATTTCCCAGGTAACAGCATTCCCCAACACCTTGGAGCAGGAGGAGGAAGGCTCCTGACAATGTAAATGAAAGGAAGGCATCAAGCGAATCCTCGCTGAGCGGAGATGTATCTACTGAAGCTGTCAGGACAGAGAGACAAGCCCAAACCACCGGTGTGTGTGTGTGTGTGTCATGTAGCCTGTCTAGCAGCTGTTTAATTGTCACCCTTAACCTTTTTTGTAGGCGCCTTCAAGCTCATGAAGGGGCCCGGATTGTGGGTTGACTGGCCCAGGCTGGGGTAGGGGGGCCGCCGGCTGCACGGTCCGTTTCGTTGCAGTAAGTATACCGGCACACTGTGGAAGCATCGGACATTAAACCAAAAGCTTTTTTTTAATAGTGCTGTCAGTTAAACGCGTTAACGTTAACGCAAACCCATTTTAGTGGCGTACATTTTTTCATCACGAGATTAACATTCTTTTTGGCCTAGCAAACTTGCAACTAGTAACGTTAGAAAAACCACAACACCACACCGGATCTAGCTAGACCGGAAACAAAACAACGGGCACGCCGCACACACGCCGTTGGGGCTTGCGAGCCGGCCAAAGAGTAGTAACGTTAGGTTCTGAGTGGATGGCGAACCGGAGACGCCGAAATGGACGTCAGTACGATTCTGAATGGAAAGAATAACTATGACATTAATACGATTAATCGCGATTTAAATATTTTAATCGATTCACAGCACTTGTTTTTTACTTAACCATTGTTTTTGTTCACCTGGCGGACGCAGGAGCCGTCATCGCGCAGGAGGCGGTGCTGGCCAGCGACAGAGGAGAGTCTGTCGGTCAGAATCAGGGAGGCAGAGCACCGGGGCGTCCCCTCTGGAGCTGGTGGCCAGCGGCGCGTTCAGGCTCTATTCCTCTTGTTTTCTCTCCAGATGAGTTTCTGGACCACAACTGAGATGTCACTTCACTTCATTCATGCCTTCTTCATACTGTACTCACAGTTTACTCATAGTATAGTATGATGATCATGATTTTTTTGTGTGTAAAAAAGTGATTAAAAAGCCGTAGAATAGTTTTGGAAAACGTGATAATCAAGTATAATACATGCAAAGATATAATTACAACATGTGAAGGAAAACTTGAAGTGTGAAGTTCTGGATAAGCTCACTGAGATAAGCTGCTGACTCATCACACTTAGGTTGGAGGATCAAATCCCAGATGTGTCTTGACAGTTTTTCAACTCTTCTGTGAAATGTGAATGATAAATACAACTTCCAACTATATAAGAGTAACAAATTACTTAGCTCAGTGTGATGGAACGCTGATTAGAGGAACACAATGGTCGTGAGTTCAATACTCACAATCCTCCTGACAGACTATTTATTTAGAGGTGTATAATACAGTGTGTGAATAATACATAATAAAACAAAAAGATGAAATGTCAGTTTGAGGGATAGCTCACTGAGGTAAGCTGCTAACAGTGAGGTTGAAAGAGCAAATCCTACATTTGTCTTGACAGCTTTTCAACTTCTCGCCTCTGAAATGTGAACAGTAAATACAACTTCCAACCAGCAAAGAGAGTCAGATCAATAGCTCAGTGTGATAGGATGCTGGTTAGAAGATCCAGTGGTTGTGAGTTCAATACTCACAAGACGCAGACATTATGATTACGCTGGGCACCCTGAATACAAAACATTTCACCCGAGGGGCGGAGTTAGTGTCCTGCACCTGAGAGGAGGTGGGGTTAGTGTCCTGCAGGTGGGAGGAGGTGGGGTTAGTGTCCTGCAGGTGGGAGGAGGTGGGGTTAGTGTCCTGCACCTGGGAGGTGGGGTCAATGTCCTGCACCTGGGAGGAGGTGGGGTTAGTGTCCTGCACCTGGGAGGAGGTGGGGTTAGTGTGCTGTGTGTCATGGGGAAGTCCCTTCCAAAGCCTAACCGTCTGAGTATCTGTAAAGATACTGAGTACAGTTGGGATTAGGAAAGTACTTAACCATAATATGTGGGACATGAACCTTGGTCTCCTGGGTAAAAATCCTGAGTTGTACTTATGACACTTAGAGAATAAATTTATTGTTCCAGATGGCAAAAGGTAAACTGTATACCCCTATGCCGCCCCTTCGGGGCGGCACAGGGGAGGACACTTGCCAACCCACATGCGGCCCCTTCGGGGCCGCATGTGGGTTGGCGAGCTGCCCTTTGGGGGGCATGTGGGTTGCTGGTAGGCACCACCCCAAGGGCTTCTGCACATCCACAGCAACATACTAAACTACCAGACAGGGGACGTGAACCCCGCTCCCCTGGGTGAAGGGCTGATGCGATTCGACTCCGCCGCCACCTCTGCCGCCACCTCCAGCAGTTACAGCACGCATTTAACATGGACTTTTGGGGGGGGGGGGGCGAGGTTTAAGGAAAGAAAGAAATTTTCTGTGAAATGTTGACTTTGAACCAGCATATGAGGGGGATTGAACCCATGACCTATGAGTCCTCTAACCAGCGGTCCATAACACTGACCTATCTGATCTGATACTCTAAACCAGTTGGAAGTTGTAACATTGACATTTCAGAGGAGAGAACTTGAAAATCTGTCACCACAAATTTGGAATTTGATCAGGTCGTGGGGTATTTATCATGCTGACATATCTGCTTCCCAGCTCAATCTGGGTGGAGTCTATTGACAAAGGATTGAACTGAGAGGCCACTTAAGGTAAGCAGCTGTTGGTAGTCTGGGAGAACGTCACAGAGAGCCTCCTGTTGGCTCTGGAACAGGAGAGAGGACACAAGCTGGAAACCTGGAAGAAAGGGGCGGGGACCTGGCCTGTCACTGCTGACCCCCCAACTGGAGGGTGTTGTGGTTCAGGGTACAAACACCCAGAGAAGGTTGGGGACCACCTGACGACCTCTCTCCCAGGCCATTCTAGATTAAACATTAGAAATGGATGTCCAGTATGTTAGCATTGCAGATGTATTATACAACTGAATACTACCACTATAAGGCATACTTACTTTATTAATCAAAAAGAATCATGACATAAAATACTTTACACTCATCTGGGGAGAAAAAGAGACTTCATTGGATTATTCTGGTTCAGTAAATGTAGTTTTCTTAAGGAGGAATAAAAGACCAAAGTGTGTACAAAATGACATGTGTGATACATATTAATATTAGGGCTGCAACCATGGGTGACAGAAGGCTGCTGTGCTGCTTTATAAGTGCTCTTATGAATTTAATATGGTACAATAAACATACACATTTTGCCTGCATGACGACTATTACTTTAGATACTTCCTGTACATTTAGCAGCATAGAAAACTTCTTAAAAGCAGTCAAATAAAATGTTTAATTATGCATAGACTAGTATAGTTACTATTAGTTATTGTAATCTAATAATATATAATGAAATAACTGATGTGGGCAGTTCTGCATAATCAGTACTTTTACTTTTGATACTTTAAGTACACGTTGCTGAAAATACTTTCCACTAACTAACATACTTCAATGCATGCCTCTTGTATACACTGGTTTTGCTTCTTTTTCTCCACAAGGTGAATAATTATCCACAAGTCATACAGTAAATTGTTTGAGTGAATGTTTTTTATGGATCCTGCTTCTTATATAAGTTTCATTGATTAAATTAATTTACATTTTTCTGCATTTGGTACTTTGAATACGTCATATACCTTTTCCTGATTGTACATACTTTTATTCGGGTAACATTTCCAATGCCGGACCTCTATCTGTAACAGAGTATTTCTACAGTATGGGATTATAGTTTTGCTAAGCAAAGGATCTGAATACTTCCTCCACCGCTGGTTTTAGTCTTTATTTCACTAAGTAGCCAAATATGTGTAACTTATATTAATTAAGCCATCTATTTTTCAACAGCAGAGGAAACTCATGCTTTTGTTTTGTTTTACACCAACAAGGCAGGTTGAACGGTATTAAAATCCTTCTGTGTCCGATAGTTAAACACAAAATATTAGTAGGCTATGAAATATTACGTCCTGCTACGTCCTGCTTACGTCCTGCTACGTCCTGCTTACGTCCTGCTACGTCCTGCTTACGTCCTGCTACGTCCTGCTGTGCCTTGTAATGCCGCACAGCGTCCTGCTATGCCATGAACTACTACAAAGAACTGCTACAAACACTATTTTTTTTCTATTTTTGTTATTGCCACCTCATTCTAACCCCAACCGGCCCGTCAGACACCGCCTACCAAGAGCCTGGGTCTGACCGAGGTTTCTGCCTAAAAGGAAGTTTTTCCTCGCCACTGTCGCACTGTGCTTGCTCTGGAGGAAACTACTAGAACTGTTGGGTGCTTGAAATTCTGGAGTGTGGTCTAATCTGTAAAGTGTCTTGAATCACGCTTGTTATGAATTGATACTATAAATAAAATTGAATTGAAAAGTAAATAGATTATATTTAAACTTTTAATTTGTACAATCTGCCTTTATAAAAGTATTTTGTATTGTTTGAGGAGGCTGATGTGTAAACACCATAAAGGGGTGCAGATGCGTCATCGTGACGTAGGATGTATACAAGGAAGTGGCTAGTGAGTGTGCTGCTAACCCGTTCTGGCTAGCTACATAGCTTCATTTACCGCTTTAATGTAGCATGTTAGCGCCACTCGCGGTAAACCTGAACAACACCGTGTAAAAGTCTACCAACAACACACACTCCTTACGTTACTTACTGAATGGTAAGCCAGGAGCACGTGCAGGTGGATAACGAGGCTGCTACCTGAAGAGAACATGTCTGCAAGCTCTGCCCTCTTTCCTATTGGTTGACACCCTGGAGAAAGACGCTGACAGGCTGCAGCTGATGACGTCAGCCACAGCTGACAGCGTCATATATTTCCTGTAGAGCACCTGAACATCAGTGGCTGGACCTTCAGCTTTATATTTACATTTATACATTTTATATTTGTTGTCTCTGTCAACACATCACTGGGGACACTTACATTAACATGCCGGGTTTTCACATGCTTTGAGTGCATGTTTCTGAATTGCATAGGTTGTTTTTCCTTTCTTTCCTTTTTATTATTTAGGCGGAGTGTCCTCCTCTTCAACCCTCCCTATGTGATCACACCTTGAGAAGAGGTGGTGAGGCTCTGAACACAAACTTCTTCAGTTCAGAGATGAGGAGCATTTGATGAGACGGGCGGCTCGGGTGAAGAGGCTGCCTGGGCCGAGGGCCAGAGGTGACCGACAGGTTTCTAATTGTGGGCGCAGAGACATTATACCCCAAAATTTAGTATGTTTTGCACAATTTTTAAAAAGCAGTTATATGGTGTGCCAGACTGAATTAAATCTCTGTTGGACTTTTAAATGAGTATTTAAACTACTAGAAAATGTGTCTACCCACACATACACATCAGAAAAGAATCAGAAGGAGGAAGAAGAAGCAATTTACTTTAAACACATAAAAGGAAATATATTTTTTTAAATGAAATAACAAAAAAGGAACATTTCATACAGAAAAACTGCTTTCGTCATTTGCAGAGGTCAATTTACACAGGACTTGAAATGAAAACACTTTACTTGAAGTGGAACAACAGCAACCACGCCACACAGTTGAAAATATTGATTTTTTTTAACTCCTTTTTTTTTTTATTATCAAGACCCTGCCCACATACTAAGTTACTGTAGGTGGGGCAGCGTTGTGCCACTTCTGGTAAAGCACGAAGAGGTTATGTCACATACTGAGCTTCTTTTAAGAGATAATATATACACTGGCTCTTGGTAATTCACTCATGACGTACGCACCATTGAAACATTTACACACAAAATTTTGAGTTATTTTCTCTCCCTCAAAACAAGAATACTCCTTTATATGTTTAAAGACAACAGTTAACAGTTCCAAAATGGTGGCTCTAGGATTGGATTCATCCCACCTACATTAGGCCCTCCCCTTTCAGAGACACTCCTATGAACACTTTAGTTTCAACAAGCATGGCTCACTCTTTGAGAGTGGGGAAAGAAGAAAACGGTTGTGGTGGCAGTCTGCCTAGCAGACACCAGGGGTGTGCATAGGTGGTACAGACTTCTTCCCCGAGGCTTTGAAAAGACAGTTTATTTTTTTTCTCCTTTCCATTATTTTTTTGTTTTCTAGTTCAGGAGCCATGTTTAGTGGTAATTGCAAGTGCTTTATCATAGCTGATAGTAACGATAGTCCAGGTCCATGGGTCTGTTGACCACTGATTAGCATTTCATGTATTGGGGTGGGGGGAACCAACCAGAGAAAGTAGGCGGGTAAAAATATAAAACTGTGAGGTGACGATATGCAGAGCACATCTTCTTCATTGTCCATTTTGTGCAAACTGAGATGTAAACAAAGACCATCAGAGGTTTGGAAGGGAAGCATGGTACAACAACACACGGAAAGACAGCGTAGAGGAATGCAGTGTGCTCTTTCAACAAACTGACAGGCACAGAGGGCCAGTGAAATAAATAAAGGGCTGGGGGTGGGTGAGGGAGAAAGAAACTGCCAAGTTTTCTGTGCTTCCTGCTTCACTCAAACTTGCATTTGGAGCTGAGGGAGTTACTTGTCGCCACTATAGCAGCTTCTAATGTGCTTTAAGTTCGGCTTGTTTGTCACAGTGGCCGAGGAGATTAGAGGATGTTGGAGAAGAGGACACAGAGTACCACAAGAAGTGCCTTAAAGGTCCACACACACATATACACGCGCACACACACACGCAGCCACATAAGACTGCTTTATGGTCATGCTCACTATTGCCTTACTGATTTTACCACCCATCCATCAATTACAAAAGAAAAGTACAAAATATCTACCACACTGCCCCTCCACTCCCCCATCCTTCAACTAGGACCGAACCATATTCACTTCATTTTTTATCATTTATATATATATATTTATATATATGTATATATATTTACACAATAATGTGCCATTTGAAGCCGTTGAGAAAAAGGGGTAGGGGCAGGATGAAGTCTCTGTAGTGAGGCATTAGAGTCATTAATTTCTCCGTTTCCCTCCTTTTCAACGATAGTTTATCTACAGAAATATGGGATTCTGATGAGAGAGATGCAATTCAAGGGGATTTGACTCAAGTTTAGCATCCGTGTTGAATAAGAGAGGGATCGTTCAGGGTGATGAGCTAGTTGCCGTTGAGTGTATGTCAGTAGACCCAGGAGACAGGAACCCACTGAGAAGTGGTGGACACCAGGTCTACAGCCTCCTCCAGCAGTCGGATGGTGTCATCAATCTCATTGTTGATGATGGTCTGGTCAAAGTAGTGAGCGTAGGTCCCCTGCAGCATCTCGGATTCCTTCTGGAGCCGCTGAAGAGAGTCATCCTGAGGATGGGATTTAGAAACGGAGAGAGGGACTTTAACGTTGTTTGATACATGTGAGGTGCTTCAAGGCTCCATTCATGGTCTAGTTCTATATGTTTTTTTGTTCCAGCTTTTTTCCCCCCCCCCAGGTTTAACTTTTACCAGTTCTATGTTTTTACTTCAATTTGCGCTTATATTTAGAATTAGAAATAAGTGTTTTTTAAATTATAGTCACATTTTCAGTGTCGGAAAAAAATATATAGTTTAGTTTGCCAAAAACATAATGAAAAATGTCATAGTATAGTATGCCAAAAGTAGGGCTGCACAATTATGGCCAAAATGATAATCACAATTATTTTGATCAAAATTGAGATGACGATTAATTATCACGATTATTTGTTGATTTAAAAAAAAAAAAAAACTAATTTTATTGTCACATACTGTATTCATAACTGCTTTCACATCTATATTATGATACATTCCTTTTATGTTGTTAAGTTGTATGTTGTACATACATACAGCTGCAACACATGTAAATGAAAATTATCTAGGATGTATAAAACATTTTTTTTTTTTTTTAAGTATCTCTGAGAAAGCTCCTTCACTTTTTTTCAACAATAACTGATTAAAAGAGCTAGGGAGAGAGGGGGAGTGCGATGGATGTATGCTAGGCATACTCCCTCTTTATGAATGGGTCCAGCACGGGTCAAATGGCGAGTCAGCGCAGTTACACACGTCGTGTGTATAAATTGTCTGTATCGTCGCTGCGCTGCACTTTTATTAACTATGATATTCTGGCTATGGATCACATCTCTGGCCCAGGTCCAGCAGCTCCGTCTCACACACTGTTACTCTACAAACTGAAGATAGTTGTATTCAATAACTTCTTCTGGGTTTTTCGTCATGGCGGCTGCAATAGCAGAGTTACCAGCGGAAACACTGGTACAAATACAGGTTTATCTCTCATGCTTAACAATATACAGCTGTGTTAATACTAATTAAAACTGTGGACAAATGTCAGCATTATGGACCTGAGATGTGTCTCGGGGGTGCGTGGAGAGAGAGAGAGAGATTCAAACACAGGCACGGCTTTACAGAAGAAATGGGTCACGTGTCATGACAACATGTGCAAAATTAAACCATATCGATATAACAACATCGATTTGTTTGTGGAGAGGCAGCGGATGCGAGGACATTAGGTGCACCGGTGCGTCCTAGAGGAATGTTAGTTGCACCCTAAAGCCCTGTGAGCTAACAGACACTAACTAGCACAACGAGCACTGGTCACTGCTGTTGTCAGAAAAACACAGACGGGACAAAATGTT
>NC_045756.1:6218315-6220742 GCF_008692095.1 Etheostoma spectabile
GTAAACCTTGTGACCGACGTATGACCGACTGCTATCTGTTGTGGAATTTTCCTCCCGTTACTCTGTCCTCTGTGACTGTGCGATGCAGGGAACAACTCTGACTGGCTCATGATCAGACAGTGCTTTACGGAGCAGTGGATTGGCTTTGCAAAAAAAAACTAAGCGTTCTATGAACGGAATCACGCATTTAAAATATTGCTCGATTACGCAAATTTGACCGTGGGAAGCCAAAATCATGATTGTGATTAAAATTCAAGTAATTGTGCAGCCCTTGCCAAAAAGCATGGAAAACGCCGTAGTACTTATGTCAGAAACAATATAAAAAGTCTAAGTACAGTAAAATTACAATACTGATCAGAGAACAATATGATGAAATAAATAATTCCCCCAAATCATTCAGGATTCAGGGGGGACAGGAACAGTGATATAGAGAGGTCGGGTTGGGCTGGAGGAGACAACGATGCATCAAAAATGAAGATGCACCACTGAGAAAACACATTATTAAGAGGATTATTAGAGGGATTAGAGGTTTTAGAGGAGATCAAGAGGAATACAAGTGGGTATAGCTAGACAACTACAAGAGCTAGACAAACACAGAGGCCAGACATGCCTTCTACAATTTCCAAACAAGCTGAACTTACACCATTTAACCAGTACTTACAGGCAGTTTCTTGCACCACTTTGGAATCTTGAGTGAAAATAAAAATAGGCATGCCAAAGAAAATACAAACATGCTTAAAGCATACAGGGCGTGTGCAGTGAAGGAAACATTAAGCAAAGCAAAAAGGACTACAGAAACAGAAATTCAGGCATTTTCGCACAGACATTGCATCTTTGTTTACTTACTAACGAAAGTGTTCTTATTAAATATTAAGATGAAAAGCCTCTGAATTAAGACTACAATGCCAGAGTGACTGTAGCTGGACTGAGCTTGGAGTGAATGAGTTAGTGAATATGTGCAAATACAACTAGAATGAGTGGGATAGGAAGCGAGAAAGTATGACTATGACTAAATGTGACGGTACCTCGGTCATGCCTGGGGTGATAGTGGGAGCTGCGATGAAGACAACATAGGGAGCAAAATCAGCTGTCCTGAGGATCTTTAGTGCCTGATGAGAAAGAGAGAGAGACATTTGTATTGGTACTCTGTAGTTCTTCCACCCAAACTGCCCAACAAACTGTACAGCAATGTTTTAAATGTCAGTTAAAAGGGAGCAATTCAACAAGAGGTAACATGAGACCACCTTGGCTAAAATAGATGTAACAAAACAACTGTAGATGTTCATTCATTCCCACGTAATGTTAATCATAAACAAAAAAATGTATATGTTAATAGATCAATAATAATGGTGTTCAACATTAGTGCAATTAATAGTGAGACACAAAAACCAGCACCAAAATGTTCTATAATGACGTAACTCACAACACAACAGAACTGTTACGTGCATATCCATAAAGCCGGTAAAACCGCTACCCTTGGCGTACTGCTCGAAATTGCCGCAGGAGTTATTTTCACTTGACCTCGTCGAAACTGAACTTTCAAGGCGCAACCAATTCTAGAAGCAATGAGGATGTATACCTGCACAGCACTTTGCCTCTCTGCTCTGCCCCCTACCTCACAGTTTTACCACAGACCATGTGTGGGTAGATTAATGCGGCAGTGCTTGCATGATATTTGACATCTGGTACATGACAGAAAGCAAAAAAAAGACATTTTTTACTGTACTGTATCAGGCATAAGTGATGGATTTAAAAATTTTATTTGCAGTTGAATTATGATCTTTTTCTTCTCCTTTTTCTCGAGGGTCCTTGTGTGGTTTTGGCTTTTTAGATGGCATTGGTGATGGCATTGAAATCCGGCATTAGCGGTTTGGTGGTGCCAAACGTGACTAGGCCCAAACTAGTCAGATTGTTGTTATACCTTTTATGGAGAAGAGGTGATTCCAGAACTTTTATTTTTTTTTACACCTTTGTTACCTGTGGTTCGACATCCAGGATGGAAATCATGCCCTGTGCATGGATCTGCCTGATAGTCTCCAGCCTGGTTCCATACATGGCATCCTCATGACTGCCATACTCCAGGTAGTCGTTGTTGCTGATGTCCTGCATCATCTGGTCATGAGACACAAAGTAGTAGTTCTTTCCGTTTTCCTCGTCCTTCTTAGGAGGCCGAGTTGTGTCTGAGCAGAGAGACAGATGGAGGAGGGATAGAGAGAAAAAGCATACAGGGTTTTTCCTGCACAGAGAAAGTTTTGATGCCCCTCAAAGAGGTTTTAGCAGCGCCAAAAGGAAATCCACAAGCACCCAAGCAACTTTCAGCAGCCAGCCTCCCTCTCATGAAAATCCACTTTATTTTCTGCATGCGGCTGACGCTGATTTAACTAGATCTGAACGCTCCACTGTGAAGCTAGCACTAATGGGATCTCC
>NC_045756.1:6220752-6270521 GCF_008692095.1 Etheostoma spectabile
GAGTCAGGCTGTACCGGACTCTCCAGGTAATCATGCTGCCCCGGCAGCGTGGCGGCACAGCTAGAAACTGCAGCGGACACATAATGCCATCGGTACGGGAGTAGGCTACGGACGAAAACCACGATTTCACCGCTTTATCAACATTGACAGGCGGCGGCGTCCCGCTGAAGGGAGACTCTACTGACCCCCAATCACCTAACAGCGGCAGTTTAGTTAACTGTATTTCACTTGCAATTAATCTGCGGTTCACATGCATGCCGGGTCTGACAGTAGGGCAGTCCGTTACACTACTGTATATCCAACATTGCTGACAATTCGCACGGTTCTACGCACACGCAATGTTGCCTCGTGCTCGTATGTGACCTCAGACAGTGTGTTTCCAACAAAACGTACAGCGAAAAAGGGTCCAAAGCATTTCAGACCGTCCTGCTAACCTGTATACATTTTCACATTAATGTACGCTGTAACGTTTTTTCACTCGTCGCTGAAATGTTCTGCTGTTTCAGTCCTGTCGGCTCTCTGCAGCGGGTGGGGCTGCACAGTTCCTCCGCAACTGACGCGCGCACACATACACACACATACACTAACACACACATATACTAACACACACTAACACACACATATACTAACACACACTAACACACACTAACACACACACACACTAACACACACACACACACACACACACACACACACACACACACACACACACACACACACACACACACACACACACACACACACACACACACACACACACACACACACACACACACACACACACACACACTAACAAATATACTAACACATATACTAACACATATACTAACACATATACTAACACATATACTAACTAACACACACACACAAAACTAAATTAAGGACAGCTACGCTCGTTATTGTAAGTGCAATGATAACTTAAACTCCAATAAGTACTTTATCAGCCTTTTTGGTACTAGAAAAACTCAGCCTAAAGTAATTTTATTTTCCCCAAAACAAGTTTCCTTTTTATTTTTAAAGAGCTAGACCAAAAAAAACATATTCTGACTTATTCAAAAGATGGAGAGTTCCTCTCTTTTTCTTTTAAAGGATAAACATTCCTGCAGATGGCAATACATAGTATCCTTTTTTGCCAAATAAATGAAACACTTGTTTAAATCATCAATGTCTCACCTCTTGCTGTATCAAAATCTCACCTAGCTTTCCTCAGAGATGGTTCCAATAATGTGCTTAAAGTCAAGTCAAATTCAATTTGTACATGATTACATGATATAATTATTTTTTAATACTGTATCCTACATTGTGGATAATTAAGCTATATATCATATGCTGAAGGATATTTCTAAAGTGTTAAAGTAAAAAAAAAAAAAAAGAACAAAAAGAACTGTTCAGGACTGAAAGCTGTGACGCTAAAACCGTGATACAAACCAAATCGTGGGTTTTGTGAACCAGGCCACCCCTATAAATGTATTAATCAATAGAATGTAGGCTCAAAATAGTAAACATTTCACTTCATAACAGTGTTGTATTATTTTACAAATTAGCTACAACAGTAATTACAGTTACCTTGTGTATGCAACTCCTACGTTTTTCAACTAAAAAAATGGACTTTGGGGTCAGATGTAGCCAAATCCGGGCCCCTGATTCCAGATGTGAACACACCTTTACTACATTATATTTTAAGATTTTGAATCGTTACCTGAACAGAATATTGTGTTTTCCTTGACATAAATATGGACATTTTCACCATAAATTTGTGCCTAAAAATGTATCAGAAAGCATTAAATTACGTGTTTGACGCTCAAAATTTCCTGGGGAAAGACCCCCCTCACCCCCCGCTTAATATGCGTCAGTTCATGCATGCGTGTGATGTGCTGTTTATAATGCGACATATGTAACCGCCTCGAGCTGTTTGTTAACTTGTGTAGTTGCTATGTTAGAGTGTGTCTCTCCTTACGAGGGATGGGGTAGGCGAAGCGGTCAGGGTGTTTGGTAATCAGTGTGTTCTTGATGTGCCTTCTACCAACTCCATGTGCACCTGAATAAAAGGAGACAGCAGAGACAATTGAATTAATGTAACAGGCTGGTTAAGCCAGTAATAGACACTTATATACTTTGACTTAGTCGACATTTATTATTTAAATGACGTTTTTAAATGGCATACTAAATTATGATTTTTTATATGCCATTTTCATGGCATACTATGACTATTTTGTGACATACTATAAAGATATTTCTCTCGATCTTTCTATCTCAAGATAGAAAAGGATATCTGTCAATCTCTCGTACCTACACAAATGAAATGTTTACTTACCAAGCAAGACCAGCGTTTTCCTTTTGAATGATGGCACTTTAACCACTTCCTCATAGGTCACCAGATCTAGTTGGTCAAACACTGCAGAACAGAGAAGAAACAGCATCAACTGTAAAGGACTAACATGGTTGACCATGTTATACAAAAACATAATAAGACTGTGGCTCTAGGGGAATTGAGGAGCAGGTGGTTAATATACACTCAGTCAGCAGTATTTTAGATAACACAGTCTAATACAACAGTTGTGCAATGCATCCTACTTCATGAAGGCCATAATGTTGATTCAACTTATTGGTTATAATGGAGGCTGTAGTTTGGGTAGGTGTTTTCCACTAATTGAAAAGTGTGGACAGAATATTAGAAACCGCTCAGTATAACAGAATATGATTCAACAGCACCACAAGCCAAGACTAAAATGAACAATATGTCGAATAAACACTTCTAAAAACAGTTGAAACAGGTTTTTTTTTGGTCTACTGGTTGTTTAAAAAAAAAAAAAAATACATATGCATACACACACACACACACACATACAGGTTGGTTTGATTGATTGATTGATTGAGTGATGACATGAGAGTAGCATTCACTGCAGGGCTGTATCAGACTGCATTAGTTTAAACTGGATGTACCTCATAAACTGGCAACTGAGTGTACATACTTTATAACAATGTGAATACAAACATCTACAAAAATAAATGCAAACCTCATATCGAATCTTAGGGGGCAATGCTGATGAGATTAACATTGATTTTTATTTTTTGTCCCTGTGGCTTAAATCAAGCATAGAATCAGTTGGGCAATTCAAATTATGCCACAATGTGCACCAAATAGACCTGATGAAGATGACATCATTAAAACTTGCTTACTTGCATTAACTGTGGTAAAATAAAAATGCATAACCAAGCATTTTTGACCTGACAATCTCGTCAATTTGAATTACATTGCTAATAACAAACAAAGCCTTCATTCAAAAGTCAAGGAGACATTAGGGGGAGGATAGGGTATAAAAGCAGACAGAAGAGGAAGAAATACACAGAAGCTGGACGCCAGCTGTCTGGAGTTACTTACATGCAGCCATGTCATTGGGTAAGAGACAGCATGAAATATGGACAAAGGGTGGGAACGGAAGGGTTAATAAAAAGACACCAAAAACAAGACAAATTGTACAAAACACACCCTAACAAAACTTGAAAACATCAAAAGCTGTTAATTGCAACACCGTTAATTAAAAACGAGGCAAAATCGAGATAGCAGTGGGAGAGGTCTGTCAGAGGGAAAATGCAACAGGCGTGCAGCAGTTACGCATACTGAACAAAGGTGCAACAATGTGATTATTTACCCCACATGCCCTTTAAACAAGGCCCTTCAATCAAAACATCAGATTTTTTTAATGGCATCAAAATACTTACAGAATCCCTAGTTAGTGAGATTTTGCTCCAAATTGAATTATGGGTTGGATGATATACATATTACTATCTAGCAAGGCCCTGGCAAACATTTCAAAGCACTACCTTTGGGTGGTACTGCAACTCTCAAGTGTCATTTGACAGTGTTTTTTTTACACTTTTACTGCACAACCAGATCTAAGAAATGACATGCTGTAGTGGGTTAGCTTAGCATTTGTATGCTACGGTGTTTGTTGGCTTACCTGCATTGTGCTTGGCCAGGTACTTGTCTTTGTACTGTTTCTTCTTCTTTCCAAACCAGGTACAACTGGCCTGCTGTTCTTGTTTGGTCTTCTCCATAGCTATACATGCCACGCGCCTGAAAATAACACATGTACTGTTAATTAAATGGCCTTGCCTGTGATTCCATATGCATGTTTGGCTTTACATTATACATACACAGACAGGAAGTAAAGGAAAAAAGATAAATTAACATACAGATACAAGGACCAGCATTATGGCTTTGGCTGAGCATTGTAGAAGCTATTCCTGAACTCCTGCTGTATATTGGTAACACTGTCACATCTTAAAAAAAAGTAACAGATTCAAATCCTGGCAGGAGTGGCTGGCTTTACAACACTTTCTTGGACAAGGTTACGACGTGTTGTAAAGGGAAGTAACCAGTTGTAACCGCAGCCATAACTTCCAAGCTATAAACTTGTATTTTGCTGATTTTAGTAAAAAAATAAAAAATAAAAATAAATTAACTTAGAAGTAGGGTCATTTTCTCATGGACTTCATGGTGGGGGATTCAACTACATGGTTATTTTAGAGGCTGTAGCTTTTGGTGCTCATGAACGATATTGTGTTGAACAGAGGGTTTTTATTTAAAATACTTTTGTGGACCTTATTTGCCTCTCTATATAACACAATTAAAAAAATTAAAAACAAAACATTACAACCTTCATGAGGATAGGACCTATTGCAAGGCTGTTGTATTAGACTGCATTAGCTTTAGTTAGGTGTACTAACACTGACCACTTACCTAACACCCAGAAATACAGAACAGAAGTTTTTTTTTGTGTTCTACTCACCACTCCTGTAGCTCAGGTGAGGGAATAAGGCCTGCTGTGCCGTTCTTGGTGTTCTCAAGCTTTCCTTGCCACCAGTTATGGTCGTCCTTGGATATGATTTGAATGATGTCACCCACCCGGAAGCGAACGCCTGCCTCCTTACACGGGATGAGGTCATCTTTTGCCGGGTCATACTCAAACTGAGCACGAACATAAATCTGTAAGGGCAGGACAGTGATACAAAAGAATTGTTAGGTGCTGTCGCAGTGGCAAAGAATAGCCTTGCGATTGTAGGAAAGAATGGAAAAGAATATGATTGGCCAAGCTGCCCACATAAAAGGAGACCGGCTGCAAAATTGGTAAGAAGTTAGAAATTCTGCGCTGATGCTTGACATTAAAAGATAAAAAGACAGCAGAGGGAAAGTGTGTGAGCCAAAGCTGGAAAGGGCACAGACATTTAAATAAATTAAAAGCAAGACGAAAATGATCAAACAGCGTACGCATCCTTTTTAGCAACTGCTTATGCACATAGATCCACATTTTTTGTTGCCTTTTATGTCCACTAATGAACCAAATATAAACACTAAGCATTGATAGCCAGCATGGGATCTAGACACCACTATGATGAGAAACCGAACTTTGCGATGGGAGTGGGAAGAATTGGGATCTACTTCTACAAAAGGGTCCACTTTGAGACGTCTTACCTTAATGGACAATTTGTCCTTGATAGCAGGTCTGGATATCTATGGGGTGGAGAGCATCACACACACACTTACACATATATCATGCAGTAGAAACCGCTGGGGGGAAGGGGGGTGGGCGTTAACAGGTGTGATGAGGGACCCACAATTGAACGCAGAATCTTATATACTACAATGTTCGTACCGCATTTTATTTATGTGTCTGTGTGTGTGATCTCAGAGTATAATGAAAACACCATGAAACAGACAAAAATGGCAGAAAACGAATGAGAAATGCATTTAAGAGCAAATGACCAAGACATCAGGGTTCTAACAGGGTTCCTAACATTTTGCATCTCAAATTGTGTTATTTATTACATTATACGTTTCATTTCTTCTCAATACAACGTAGCAAGGACATCTGTCAACAAGGCCAAACTACACTACAATATTTTTAACTATAATATTACCCTAACCAGGAAATTATCCACTTTTTTATCAAACATCTGCTCAACTGTGTAGGAATCCTTTCCAATGGGAGGCCAAAGCAGAGTAGATTTAAGGCCTGACATTGGAGAGCAAAACCGGATGTAAATATAATAGATGTAATGGGAATGGAAGAACTCATAAGTGCTTATAAGTGCATACATGCAGATTTGGATTTGTTGGGATGAGTGTTAGTTTGTCATATCAGTAGCGTATTTTAAAGCAAAGGGAGACGCAATTGAATGAAAGGAGAGCAGTTGTGGTTTAAAGAGTAAGGAAATGTCACCTGACGGCCTTTGGGCTGGATCGTCGCTGGCAGGTCCTAGTTGGGATGACAGACGTTTTTGTGTAAGTACTGGATTTGATTACACACTAACTAGGGCAAACCTTTAAAGATAGTGATGACATTGTATGCTTTTGATATTGATTTGATCTCAATAATTACCAGTTAATAGGAAACAACATTTGACATTGATCCTGGTCCAAATTTAAATCCAAGATTAAGTGATTTTATGCTACAGTTTTTTTTTTTTTTTTACTAGCCTGCTGTTTTTCTGTAAAAGTGTGTGAGGGTGAAAATAAGAAGCCGAAACATACCAAGATGGAGCTGGTGACACTAGCATGACCATTTGCAGGTGACTGTCGGGACACATCTGGTGACTCTTTCTGCGACAGAAAACACTAGATGAATATTTCTTTACCACACTGAATATGCAAAAATGTATGTAAGTGCGTGACTCTGTACCTCACAAGACATGGACTGCGACCGGTAACTGGGCACAATCTTAAAGGTGATGCTTCCCCGCATCTCCCTCTGTGTAGACATATTACATACAGTATGAATTTTTAAGGGAAACCATAAAAACAAACAATATTAGAATTAGAATATTAAAGTGAGATCTGATCTGCGTGCCTTACCAGCATCTTTTGGAGCTGTTCTACCGTCTGATTGGCAACGCTGATGCCATTAATCTCTCGGATCTCATCTCCTACATGCAGAGTCCCTGAAGAAGAGAAATAAGGAATAATGAGGCTCTTGGGTGTTGAAACACCATCGCTTCACAAAGCAGAGGCCAGGAAAAACCCCAGGGGTTATTGAGATGGCTTCAGGGGACCCCCACTAATGTAAGGAAGAGTTACAATTCTTTGTTATTTCAAATTACAAGAAGTTAATCCAATAAGAGTTACTGTTATGTTCCCACCTGCTTTATGATCCCTGTGACTGGTGTTATTTTGAGAGAAAATTTCATCAGATTCACCAAACAACTGGCTTAATGTGCCTCTTAAATATGCACGTGTGGTATAAGGTTGGACGTATAGTTATATGGATACATACCTTGTCGATGAATCATTCCACCATGCATGATTCGGGCTACAATACAGTGGTTGAGTTCATTCATTTTGAGAGTAATTCCCTAAAAGAAACAGACAGGGTCAGAGGGATAACACATGACAAATCGTAACCACAGATTATGACAATAACTTCTGCTACATACAGTATGTAAATAATAGGCCCAAAACAGCACACTTTACCATGCTGAGCCTTAAATTCAACTGCACCCTAATGCATCAGCAAGATACGTTCACACCGAAAAAGGCCATCTGTCGCAGGGTTGTGTGTGTCCCATTTGTGTGACTAGACTCTATATTTCACAACTACTGTTTTTCATCAGATTGTTTAAAGATCTTGATGTTTCTGACCGCACTTGAAGGCAGCTTTATTTTAAAGAGAAAGAGAAAAAAACGAGATTTGCGAGACAAAGCAACTGTGCTTTGTTGTTGCAGGACAGATTCAGCTGTTAGACAAACTCCTGGGCAGTTTAGTGCTTGTGTTTCATGTTTTAAAACTTTCTTGTGCCAGCTTCATGGTTGTATAGAGAACGGGCAGTGGTGTTTCCTTTTAATGTATGGGACTCTCATACCGCCTCATAACCCACCGACAAGTCTGACCTCTGGTTAAATAATTTGCCATTTCAACTTGACGTGGGGTTGCGTTTCTCTGTCTCAACTTTTTGCCACAGGCCTGCTGCGTTTTTTTTTGCTTGAGGGCCGAGGCAGGGTGTGTGAATGCCCACTTATGGTAACGCAATTACTCAAGATGTGTTGTCACAAATAACCAGTTGGCTCACCTTAGCAGGTGACTAGACAGAACATTAATTTTTGAATATTGTGAATATATAGTGATATATTCATCTCTTGTATTTATTTTAGTTACTGAGGTTTGTAGTGTAGTTTCAAGGGAAGTGTTATCCTGACCAAGGTCAGGGACCAATTGATTACTCACTGTTCAATAAAAATGGGTTTACAACTAGATTTCTTAGCATTTTTTGGATCAGTTGTACATATGCTTAATGGACATGTGAAGTGAAAAGACAGTGAGCCTGTCAATTTATCCATATGTGAAATAAAGTGCAATCTGCAGTGCGTCTCTTGTTTTAGGTACCATGGGCTCATCAGTGTTCTTCTGAAACTGGACCAGGCGAACCCTGGTGACATTCTCCAGGTCCATGTCTCCGTTGGTGCTGTCTGGTGAGTCTCCGTTCAGGTAAGGAGAAGTAGGTGGGGGGGTCACCCTCAGCGCATCGTCGCTGTAGACCTCGTGGGCCACCACATCATGGGTCTGCAGCAAGGCCTGGAGTGTACCGAGACAGTCATGAATGTGAAGACTCATTGATGCAACTGCACAGTATCCCTGTTTTTTCGTTAGGTGAACCCAGTGGGAATGAAGCCTATTGACATTGAGAAAAGACTTGGGACTGGAATCCCAAGTTGGCCTTATAAACTAAAGAAGAAAATACTCTTGTTTGAATAACTAATACTACCAAATCCCAGTCAAGAGGAAGGTTGTGCACACTATCGTTGTGTGTATGTGAGTGGATAGCTCCAATGTTGGGAAAAGAGTGTGGATTACACTAATCCTCTTTGGGCATTAATCATGTTACAAACAGTGTGTTTTTACAAAAACATCTAGTGGCTGCATTTGCCAAATTATCACATCTGCTTATCAGTGCGACAACATGTTCACTGATGATGCATGACAGACATGGAGAACTGACTTATGGTGGACATTAGTGTGGCTGACAAGAACACTGTAGAAAAAAAGGCATCAACAACGGATTTGACATTGAATACCAATCACTGCATTCTAAGTTAATAATTAACAGGAACAAGCATTTCCTTGGATCATTTCCTCATAAATGAAGTTAGGAAAAAGTTTAAAGTGAAATAATTGGTATGTGAGGCATGCTTCTTCCCATGTGCTACCATACTGAAGCCCTTTACACCCATTCAACTATCAGCACTGTTAAATGTCTGTGGCAGCATGAAAAACCCAGCCGGTCAGGTCAGAGAGCAAGATGGGCTAATTGGATTGAACCAAACCTAAGGCGTGACTGTGACAGCTCAATAAGTGTCACAGACTGAATCTGCAGAGGAAAACATCTCAGCCTCTTGTGGTCCTAACTAGGATACATAAATGGCAGTATTAGTAAATATAGCCCAGTATAATTTATCTGCCCAGTGAGTCGACTCGGCTCCAAAAATTCCTACGCTACACACTTCCACCAGGTTTCATGAAATTCGGCCAGTAGTTTTTCCGTAATCCTTCTGACAAACTGAGCTGGAGGTAACAATGTTCTACCTTTAGATGAAATCCACAACCGATTTCTTCGGCCTCAGTTTTCACTCTCCATGTCCTTCAATAACATCCTCCCAAATTGTTCTTCTTGTCTCAGGTCTGTTTCAGCCACAAGACTTATCTGACAAACAAGGTGAAATTGACAGCCACCGCAGAAGTGACTGTATAGCAACATTGACGCCCTTCAGCTCGTGCTGCCGCTCCACTGATTCGGTCTCTGCTCTTTTTTCTCTCCATGTGTCTATCCCTCGCCAAGCTCAGGTACTAAGCAGTAGGGATGAGCGAGTACAGCATTATCTGTATCTGTTTACCACATGAATTATCTCTATCCGGATCCGTCCTCGGACTGGGCGGGGCCTAAACCGGAAGTGGTCATATTTAACCAGGAAGGGGTCCGGTTCTTGAAAGTGGGGGCTTTAACGGTATGTTATTTAAGCATGCAATTGATATGAGTTGATCAAAATTGTTATATTTATGCTGATTAAAACTATTTACATGACAGCATCGAGCTTCAGATCAATGGTGTCATGGTAACAAACAAACTATACAGACGTTTTGCAACAATGAAACAACACATGCGGTTGCAATTATGAGTAAATTGTAATGAACAAGAGTTTTCATACTCTGTATAACTTCTTTTTTTAACTTTTTATTTTGTATGATCAGTGTGATTTTTTTGTTTTTGGTTCTTTTTTATTTCTTTTATTCCAACAAGGTGGTGTGTGTGTGTGTGTGTGTGTGTGTGTGTGTGGTGTGTGTGTGTGGGTGTGTGTGTGTGTGGTGTGTGTGTGTGAGTAGAGAGAGACACAGAGAGAGAGGGGCGGGGGCAGTGACAGTAAAAAAAAAAAAAATCTCCGATGGCAGGACGCAACGGGAGGCATTAAACCAAGCAGCATGTCTGAAACCCCGTTCACCAGAAATCTATTGGTTACTATGTAAGGACTACAAACCCCACGTTCACCAGAAATCTACTGGTTACTAAGTCTGTAAGTACTATAAACCGGAGTTAAAAACAAACCTGAAGCTGAAGAAACCCTAAAAACGTTAACGGAACAGATCCGCAGACCGAATTGACTGAAGGAGCGAGCGAGCGAGCGAGAGAGAGAGAAAGAAAGAGAGAGAGCGCATTTCTCCTTGTTCTGTGTGTGTGTGATTGATCCGAGCGGGTTTGTAGGCGGGGGCGCTGTGATTATCACAGAACGCTGCGCGGCCAGTTGAGGAGTTGTATTCAATCCGAGCACGGATATTGACTCGTATAACTCGTATAATACTTGTACTCGGCAAAAGTGCTTTATCCGTACCGGATACTCGTTTCAGCCGGATACTCGGATCGCCCCTACTAAGCAGCTTTGTGGTCGAGGGAGTTATCTGGATTGACAAAAGAATTGTTCTTCTGACACAGTAGATTGTAATTTCACACACCAATAAGCTTGCTCTACATGCACAGGCCCAAAAAATCGGAACCCGTCAAAGCAATACGAATATGTATGTCGTATTGTGTGTGTTTCTGTAACATCCCACCATGAAGTGTGGCTGTGTGAGGATCCTCCTGAGCTCCTTGGCCTCCATGTTCTCTGGGTAACAGGAGAGGGTTTCCAATACCTGGTGAAGAAAATGAAGACAAAGAGAAAGAGGTGTGAACATTAAGAATGTCAATAATCAATATGAATGATAAGAATAAATGTACATTACAGCACGTTATCTGATTCTCTTCATTTTATTTCCATTCTTACTTGCATTACCTAGAAAGCCTTTTGAGAAAGCATCCCTCTCTGTTTAGGACTTGACCAGTAATTTTTCAATACTAGAAAAGGCTCTATTGCAAATTAACATTGTTAGAGCATTACAAATCAGATTAGTGGTTTGAAAGGCCAATGAAAGAGATCCCAGTTTTTAAATGTGAGTTCTCATTTTAAATTGTCCCTTTACTTAGTGAACATGAGCAGCGAGTTCCTCACCTCTTTGGCTCTCTGCACTCCGTCACTTGGAGGGTTTCTGATCTGAGGGGATGACCTGGTGTTGATTTTATCATAAAGCTGAAATGACAATAACTAACATGTAAGAACAATGACATATTTTCATCGTTCAATCACAAGATGCTAAGTGTACAGAATAGTAAATAGAACATACATATTGGATGAATACTGTTTGTAGCTGACTCTTGACTTGTAATGACACCTACTGGACACATGTGGTATTACAGAGGAAGATATTGTGGTTTACTCACATCTAACAGGGTGTGGAGGTGCTGATCCTGGAAGACACTGTGGAGGAAGTCCATGTCTTTCTCACTGCAGTCCGTCAATGCATGAATCTCCTCTAGACTGTCCAAAACCTGTGATACTGCCCCTGTGTACGTACAAGTACACACATGGTTATACACTCAATTATAGACTGAATCACAGGCACACAGAACGGATACACTCCCAAGGACACCAAGCAGTCGCTGCAAACATACTACTACACAAAATGCAAACACAGAACATGACAGATACTTATCCACAAACACAGTACAATTAACTCATCCACAAACAGGCAAAACAACGAGAAATACCAAAAATAACACAAAACAAAAGACAAGCAATAGGTGTCACAACTGAAAACACATAAAACACACAAACATTCAGAACTATTTAACCCCAAGTACCTGCTGCATCGCCCACACATGCAGCAAAACCAGAGAAACAGTGGTATATGGCATCAATACAACATCAGAGGAAAGTCACTTCAAAAAGTCACAATGTGGATGATGGGTTAGGAACAGTATGCCCAAGAAAAATGCAGAATATAAATATAAACAAAATGTAAATGCAAATAAAAAAACAAAATGGAAAGAAAGGATTTGAATCCGATATAGCACTTCTTTAAAACCATCAACATTAAAAACATTTACCATACATTTATGTGTAGCCTACATAGTAAACACGCGCCTTGGTGTTAAAGAGAGAAGAGGAAGTGACATGTTTAGTGGGTAGACAGTGCAGTGTGGTCAGAATTCCTCTCTCTCCTGTGAGATGGTTTACTTTAAAAGTTATTTAGAGATGAGCTGTGATTCTCTGATACATTTGAACCCAAAAACTGATCTTTAAATTACCACAGAATTGATTAGCAGTAGTTGATTTAGAGACTAGATTATTCCATCCTTAAAAGTACTGATTTTTGAACATAGTATTGAACAGGATAACAAACACTGCCTTACAAGAGTATGTGTTCGATTAACTAAAAAACTCTAGAAAGAAACCCTGGAATAACAGATTAAAGATTAATATGGAGCAACTAATCTAATTCATAAATATATAATATTGCTGGGCTTTGAGAAAAGAACAAATGCGTAAGAAAGTATTACTGTGATGCATGTACGAGAAATGACAGAAGAAAATTTACTGATTTACTGTAAGCAGCAATTAAGCTGTTAATACATTTGGGAAAACCTTGATAAAAGGCATGTTTACATGCATTATACTACTCCAATTAGTAAACTTTTTTTTAAACCATTGCCATAATTGATTTTCAGCCACGTACAGATCAATAATTGGTTAATCACTAGAATATTATGAAATACAAATTGCATTCTGTTCCTGAAACGAATTAAACAAAATGATTGTGTACTTAAAATGACTGCCCCTACTCCCACTCTATGGTAATTAGTCAACAAATGCCCTAATATGACTAAGATTTAACAATAATCCTCTATATATAAAAAAATAATACTTTCTGGGAGACCAAACATTTAGGCCAATATTGAAAGCCTATTTGTGACAAAATAGGCTGCAGCCTACAAATGTTGATTAGCTGCTAAATGTGCTGCACTGACAACAGGCTGCAGAGGTCTTACTGTTCAATCACCAACTATCCGTCTTCAAGTTATACAGTTTGAAAGCTTTAGCAGAAAACTGCTTATTCTAGAAAATCAAATGGTTAGTCACGACATTTAAGCATGTTAACCTTTTATCCTTTGTTTTTGGTTTTGTGCGTCTCACAAGGTAACAATAACACTATGTCATTAATCTGATCTATACAGAGTTTCCTGCAATTGGAACAATGAATATGAATGTAAACAGAGTATCATCTTTACAGTTCAAGATTCAAAACAATTCATCAATATTATTTTGGTTTGTTAAAAGGACAGGAGAGAGGACAGATGGAGAGACAAAGGAAGCCCTTTTTTACACTTGGAAGAAAATGCAACCAAAAAGTGAGCAAAGATGTCATGGTAATATCACACATTAAGATTCTATGGGTGGGAAAGGGATACGTACTTTCAGCAGCTAGCAGTCCTAGAGACAGCACAGCAGAAGAAAACAACACCAAAGAAAGAAAGGCTGAAATTAGAATAGGTTAACTGAAACTATAGATGTGGTTCAACACTGCACAAAAGAGAGAGAAAAGGAAGAGAAAAAGGCAGACAAAAGAGTCAGAGAGCAGGCAGGGTGAGGAGGTGGCTTGAGGACAGGTAGGTAATAAAAAAGGAGGCAGAATAAGGAGTGAGAAAGTCAGAAAAAAACAGCCAAGTCTATGGATTATCTGCCAAGCTGTTGCAAGCATCTACTATACTGCACAAGTCTATAACTGGCAACATGTCTGGCTCAAAAATAAACCAGTCACCAGGAAGCATGACTGCAACAGACTGCCAGCCTCAGCAGAAAAAAAAAACATATGTAGTAGTATTAGCATATCTGGCTGCAGTGTCTACATATAAACCTGGGCAGAAAATGTGAGGAGCTTAGCTCATTGCACAAATTCATTAGGTGATGATGTGACACACTGCTAACCTTCTACAATTTAGGACAGCGACACAGGTGGTTTCTGTATGCTGATAACTACTGGCAGGTACAGCCTGCAGTCTTCCTAGGGAAGGAAGTGAAAGTCTGTGGCTGAAACAGGGAAGTTGGGCTGGCAGGCAAAATCTGCTGACAGCTGGAGATCACATTAAGCCATGAAAATAGAAACTATGAGAATAGAAACTGGCCTAGAAAGGGAACGTGGTCTTTAGGGCAAATACATGTTTCATCTTTGACCTTATATGAAACATCATTGGATATACATTTGCTGTGAGAACTAACCATTATTTGTACAACTACATTATCTAAACACCATTTTAATCTAAATGACAATATTTTTTGTCCTTACTGTTAAAATATCTAACAGTTCAGTTCGCGGTTTAACTAAACTTTCGGTTGCTTATCCTACCTGCACCAACTAGTAATTAAATATCTCGGTTACAAATCCATCTGAAAGACCAAATCTCCCAAAACCAGGACAATGTTTTGTTGTGTGATTTACCTGAAGAGGTTGGGTCATCTGAGAAGTCATGTAGTTCCTCTGGGGGGTCACCATAGTAGGAGTTAAACTTGTGGCTGGAAACAGCAGCCAACACGGCACCCTGAGACGCAGAGTGGAAACCACAGCTATGACATTAAGCCTCAACAGGGTCCATGTAGTGGGGTGTATGTACAAGCCTTTTGTGTGTTCGAATACGAGGCCTTAAGAGGTTCGTCATGTTGAGAATCTTTTAAAAACACTTGACAATAAATTAATAAGAAGCAGATGCACACTGTGGGGGAGGTGACACTTTCACTCATCGTGGATTTATTAGCACTACATTTTAGTCAGAGTTTAACATCAACACGGTGCTGACCTTCAGCTTCCTCCTGGCATTGAACTTCCTCAGCTGTTCCACGGTTTCCGGCAGGTGGATCTTGTATGCATACCTGTCCCTCTCCTACACACATCAAACACACAAACACATATATCTACATAAGAACACTAGAAACCGTATACACAGTGATGAGGGACACCGATTAGAGCAATCACAGAACGGATGTGAAAGCAAAGCTTTGGTTCCAAGCAGAAGGAAGGAAAGCAGAGCTGTGGTTCCAAGCAGAAGGAAGGAAAGCAGAGCTGTGGTTCCAAGCAGAAGGAAGTGTTTTTCAGTAAGCATAAGCAAGACCCATGGGTTAAATGTAATTTTGAGTTGTCAAAGCTCAAACACCAAATATCAACATCACACTAAATGTCTGTTGCCTTTTAAATAGGTAGGGTGGTTAGGCTGGTCTTATGTGTACGTGTTATTCTTTTGTTTTTTGTGATGTATTGTATTTATGAGAGTTGTTAATGCTTCCTTTTGTTGTGAAGCACTTTGTGATCTTCATCTGAGAAAAGTGCTATACAAATAAATTTTACTTACTTTACATACTTACTAAATGCTATGCATGACCACAAATGTTCAAAGATAACAAACTGTGTTTGTGTGATCTTGCCTTGAGCCAGGGGTGGTTGAGGGCCTCGTAGACAGTGATTCTCTCAGCCGGGTCCAGCATCAGCATGCGTCTTACCAGGTCCTTGGCGCTCTCCGAAATGTGGGCCCACTGGCGGGGGTTCATCTGGACAATCACACACACCCAAACACATACACACACAGGAGGACAAATTCAGACACATGTAGAACATTGGCAACCAAGATCACTGTCACCAGGTTGGTGATGATGAAGGTAAGGGGAAAAAAGCATATGTGCGTATCCTCTGTGAATCTAGATATGTTTTTATTTTATTATCAATGTTTATGAATCGTTGTTAAGAACATCACTGTCTATATTGTTATTCTAAAACAAAGTTGCAGTGTTCGTCAAGTTTATATTTTATTTATCAAGATAAAATCTGTGAATTCAGCAGCAGCTGTTTAGCAGCAGCTTGATGGAAGAAACCACAGCGTCAACCATCAAGCTGCCTGCTGTGACTGCATCTGCCAAAGATTAGTGCACCAAGCAGGAAATTCATACTCTCAGTTGAAAACAGAACTTAACAGGGAGATCCTATTATTCATCACCTGTCCATGGCTTTTGGGAGAATAATAGAACAACTCCCTATTTGATGCATTCCCTTAACATCAAATGAGAACTACATTTGATAAGGTGATTGTGAAAATAGCTCAGAAACGTCATTAAATAAGGGCTGTATAAAATCATGTCTGGTTGGTAAGTGAGACAAAGACAAAAAAAAGGAAAAGCAAGACATAATAAATTGACTACATACATCAACTTTGGCCACAAAGATCCATTACTGATGGCAAAGATTGAATTAATAAAAAAAATAAAAAAATAGGCACTGTATACCACACTCTGGTGGTTCTGAAGTTCAGTTCTCTGTAACCCAGGTGCTGAACCTTGACGCACATTGCAGAACAGAGACAAAGAGGAGCACAGGGTTGTGCTTAGCTGCAGGTAAAGGGCACAGCACATATTCAGCATGTCATTTAGCTCCTACCTTGTATTTCCCCTTTATGATAGCCTCAAACAAACGCTCCTTGGTGCCGTAGAAAGGAAGGCAGCCAGAGAGGAGGATGAAGAGGATGACTCCACATCCCCACACATCCACCGGTTTGCCGTACGGCTCTCTCTTGACTACTTCTGGGGCCATGAAGTGGGGAGTACCGACTCGACCTGAAGAAAGGAGACAATTTCAAAAGTGATTAGCAACTAGGAGTTTTAAGAGATGATTAAAAATGGAGGAAGTCTGAAGAGATGACTGCTGTTACAAAGGTATAAGGATACACAAGATATATGTGGGACTGCAATTAACACATTATTTGGGAATAATCTGTTCAATGTTTAGTTTATAAAAATTTAATAGTAATAGTGGAAAATGCCTCCATGCCTGGTGGCTAACCCTCCACCCATTTGGAGAAAAGAAGGGAACACCCTAGACCTTTGACCTATTCTCTATTAATGTTAGCGTTTGTGTATGCACGTGTAAAGTGGAAAGGCATGTGTGAGTGTTTCCTCGGTCTTTTGATGTATAAAGGGGAAAAAGGACAAACCGTCCTACAGTACCTCCAGCTACTAAACCAGACTCTCCCAGCTGTATTGCCACTCCAAAACCTCCCAGCTTGACAGGAGCAGAGTTCTCCTTTGAGGCCAACAGCACACAGTGAGGCTACAGAGGAAAAACAGTGAATGAAAACATTAAACAGATTTATGGTTCACATATTTCAACAGGTAAAATTAGAGACTGTCCTGGAGGGACTACATTTATATTCACTCATTAAACTATACGAGGCACTGCACAAAATCTACCAACTAACACATGTTTAAAGACTTATTGTGTATGACAGAAAGAAAAACACTGCAGTTTAAAGTAACCGTGCAGAGCATTGCTCTGTGCAAAAGTGCAAGGTCCCATATGTTAGGTCCCATAGGTTTCACAATGACAAGACAACTTGCGCAGCTACAACCACAATTTAATTATAATGCTGATACAGACAGAAGACTCTTCTTGCCACAGGATTTAGTCTTTACATAAGATATCATAAGCATTAAGTGAGATGCATAAATGTTTAAGGTCAGGTAGAGATGACTCTTGGAAAGCAAGGTGTTAAGACACATTCTACAGATAAGGAATTATGTTCATTTAGTTCATATTTGACAATAACCTGTAATTGTGACTATTTACAACATACAGTAGAAAAGAATTGTTTTTGTTCAGCAAATTACAATCGCTTGCATTAGTGGCAGCGCTGCAAAACTTGATTGGTTGATCAATTCCAAAACAAAAACAGGCAGGATGTAGGGCTGCACAATTAATTGAATTTTAATCACGATCACGATTTTGACTTCCCACGATCAAATTTGCGTGATCGAGCAATTTTGTAAATGCGTCATTTCATAGAACGCTCCAGTTTTTTTTTTTTTTGCAAAGCCAATCTACCGCTCCGTAAACCACTGTCTGATCATGAGCCAGTCAGAGTTGTTCCCTGCATCGCGCAGCTTAGTTTCTAGATGTAGACAGTCACAGAGGACAGAGTAATGTGACGAAAATTCAATAGGTTTACCAGTTACCAGTAAACACAACATTTTGTCCCGTCTGTGTTATTCAGACAACAGCAATGACCAGTGCTTGTTGTGCTATTTAGTGTCTGTTAGCTCACAGGGCTCTAGGGCACGACTAATATTTTTTCTCTAGGACGCACCTGTGCACCTAATGTCCTCGCATCCGCTGCAATGTTGTTATATCGATATGGTTTAATTTTGTGTTACGTGACCCATTTCTTCTGTAAAACCGTGCCTGTGTTTGGATTACTCCTCTTACTCTTACTCTCTCCTCTTACTCTCCGCACAGCCCAGCCACACAGTGGTGCCGGTCCACACTTCTGACATTTGTCTACAGTTTTCATTATTAACACAGCTGTATATTGTTAAACATGAGGCAAACCTGTATTTGTACCAGTGTACCAGAGATACTTTTTTTTTTAATAAATAGATCCTAGATAATTTTCATTTACATGTGTTGCAGCTGTATGTATGTACAACATACAACTTAACAACATAAGAGGAATGTAGCATTATATAGATGTGAAAGCAGTTATAAATAGAGTATGTGACAATAACATTTGTTTTGGTTAAAATCAACAAATAATGATAATTGTGATTATATATAATTGTGATTATCATTTTGGCCATAATCGTACAGCCCTACCAGGATGGAAAGAAATATGGGTCAGAACCTTGAAACAAGAGAAATTGACAGAGAGAGGAAAGTGAGAGAAATGTTGGAAGACAAGCAGCAGATATGTAGGCGATCCATTACATGTCCTGACCTTTATGGAAGTGTGTGTCATCCATTTTCTGTTTTAGTATGTACTGTACTTGCAATGCATTATGTCTGTAACAATTTTTTTTTTACACTGGAATCCTATTTGTATAAAATTAATATTGGATCAGTTAAGCAAAAAACGTCCTCCATTGTCACACAGAACTCAAACTGAGCCAAGGAAGCTCATAAAAAGTGAGGCTCAGTTTTTTGCAGGCAAAACCTCAGAGACTGTTTAAAATTCAAAGTGCCTCTATGGACAAGACTCAAATCATATGAAGACCACTGGGTGTGTAGGAAAACAAGATTTTGGGAGATACATGCACCCCAGACAAGGTTAATGTCACTGATCTGTGCATGCAATATTATGTTCCTATAGAAATAAATTCTGTTTATAAATCTAGTATAAATTTAAACAGAACGGGACGGTGCAGGGCAGTATTGAGAACAGCTACATGTGCAGGTGCATGGTGAACAGGGTGAGAGTTTGAAGGGCCTACTTCCTGTCTACACATTTTTGCACTTCTAAGGAAATAGAGAAGGGAAAAGGGTATTGACAGAGGCGGTGCTATACTAGATAGACTCAGTGAGAGGGAAGTAAAACAAGAGAACAGCAGACTAAACACTCATATATGTTAGAGCAAGAGTGGAGGGTAAGAAAGGATTTTCGATTAAGAAAGAGGACAACAAAGACAGAAAAAAAGACTGAAGGCAAGCTGAGAACAGAGCTGAGACGGGGAGGAGCAGACAATTTTAAAAGGATTTGCAGGATCAAAGTCTAAAGAAAAAGGTGAAGATCGCGAAAGACAAGTGTTAAGGACAAGGACTGGCATTGTATATCATATATGGAACTCAAGTTTTTAAACAAATTACACGTTGCTGAAGGAGGAAAAAACAAACAAAAAAACTGGATTGCTGAGCTCCCACACCTCTCTGCTCTTAACCCCACATTTAAACTGCAGCTGTGCTGAAATCTCTACAGAAGGAATATTTATGGTGAGTGTTCTGCCTTAATCCAAACACCTGTGTGCAACAGTCATACTGACTTTGCACTATTGTCCGTGTATAAGCGTGCGTGTATGCGCATCTACACTCACACTCCTCAGCTTTATTGTAATACCATGGTACTGAAATTTATGGGTTAAATAAGCATGAAACTTGCAATTAGTCATGAGTCTAGCTCCCACACTTAAAAAAAAAAAACTCTAGAGTTTATGACCTACAGAGAACAGAATTGTTGTTCAGAGGGACATTTGTACGTTTTTGAGCACATTCATTTCCTCGCTTCTGGAGCTCCTCTTTTCTATTGTGGTTTTTCATGGCATTACATTAATTATTATAATTTTCATTTCGCACTGAGTATACAGTATGAGTGACATAAAACTACAACCCACATATTACTCACCTGTCTGTGCATTACTCATAACATACAGTGGTGTGAAAAAGTGTTTGCCCCCTTCCTCATTTCCTGTTCCTTTGCATGTTTGTCACACTTAAGTGTGTCGGAACATCAAACCAATTTAAACAATAGTCAAGGACAACACAAGTAAACACAAAATGCAATTTGTAAATTAAGGTGTTTATTATTAAAAGGTGAAAAAAAATCCAAACCATCATGGCCCTGTGTGAAAAAGTGATTGCCCCCTAAACCTAATAATGGTTGGGCCACCCTTAGCAGCAACAACTCAACCAAGCTGTTGCGATAACGTGCAATGAGGCTTTTACAGCGTCCTGGAGGAATTTTGGCCCACTCATCTTTGCAGAATTGTCCTAATTCAGTTACATTAGAGGGTTTTCGAGCATGAACGGCCTTTTTAAGGTCATACCACAACATCTCAATAGGATTCAGGTCAGGACTTTGGCTAGGCCACTCCAAAGTCTTCATTTTGTTTTTCTTCAGCCATTCGGTGGTGGACTTGCTGGTGTGTTTAGGATCATTGTCCTGCTGCAGAACCCAAGTTCGTTTCAGCTTGAGTACACGAACAGATGGTCGGACATTCTCCTTCAGGATCTCTTGGTAGACAGCAGAATTCATAGTTCCTTTTATCACGGCAAGTCTTCCAGGTCCTGAAGCAGCAAAACAGCCCCAGACCATCACACTACCACCACCATATTTTACTGTTGGTATAATGTTCTTTTTATGAAATGCAGTGTTCCTTCTACGCCAGATATACTTGGACACACACCTTCCAAAGAGTTCCACTTTTGTCTCATCGGTCCACAGAATGTTGTCCCAAAAGTCTTGGGGATCATCAAGATGTGTTGTGGAGAAATTGAGACAAGCTTTGATGTTCTTTTTGCTCAGCAGTGGTTTTCTCCTTGGAACTCTGCCATGCAGGCCATTTTTGCCCAGTCTTTTCCTGATGGTGGAGGCATGAACGCTGACCTTAACTGAGGCAAGTGAGGCCTGCAGTTCTTTGAACGATGTTGTGGGGTCTTTTGTGACCTCTTGGATGAGTCGTCGCTGCGCTCTTGGGGTAATTTTGGGCGGCTGGCCACTCCTGGGAAAGTTCACCACTGTTCCATGTCTTCACCATTTGTGGAATGGCTCTCGCTGTGGTTCGCTGGATTCCCAAAGCTTTGGAAATGGCTTTATAACCCTTTCCAGACTGATAGATCTCAATTACTTTCTTTCTCAATTGTTCTGAATTTCTTTGGGTCTCGGCATGATGTGTGACTTTAAGGATCTTCTGGTGGACCTTACTGTGTCAAGCAGCTCCTATTCAAGTGATGCCTTGATTGTGAACAGGTGTGGCAATAATCAGGCCGTTGTGGCTAGAGAAATTGAACTCAGTGTGGACAACCACAGTTATAGTATGTTTTAACAAGGGGGGCAATCACTTTTTCACACAGGGCCATGATGGTTTGGATTTTTTGTCACCTTTAATATAAACACCTTCATTTCGAATTGCATTTTGTGTTTACTTGTGTTGTCCTTGACTAGTGTTTAAATTGGTTTGATGTTCCGAAACACTTAAGTGTGACAAACATGCAAAGGAACAGGAAATGAGGAAGGGGGCAAACACTTTTTCACACCACTGTACGTAACTGCAGTTTCACGGTGAGTGCACTCAACCTTTCTTGCCTTTAACTTTAGCTGTCCGCTTGTTTCTGTATTTGTTCAGTCACAAACAACAAACTGACAATTGTTTTGTTTTTTTCTTCCTCAGAGCCAAATGAAGAACAACCCTGAAGTTGTCACTCCTCAGACACAATGACCACCTTCTCCTCTGTCTCTTCATTTCCCTTCACTCTTGCAGACTCCGCATCGTCCAACTCCTCTCTTACTCTCTCTACTTTATCCCTCCCTGTTTCGATGTCCTCTTTCTTGGCTACCACTTCTCCCCAAAACCCAACTGTGTGTTCGTTTGATGACACCACCCTACGTCTACTGCAGGCGGTCCTATACTCCCTGTTCTTCGTCTTTGGGCTTGTGGGTAACCTCTTTGCCCTGTGGGTCTTCCTTTTCCTACATTCAAGTCGCAACTCTGTGCGGGTGTTCCTAATCAACTGTGCTGTGGCTGATCTGGTCCTCCTGGCATGTCTGCCTTTCAGGGTTTTCTACCATGTTAATGGCAATAAGTGGGTACTGGGATCTGTAGCCTGCAAGCTGGTGGGGAATCTGTTTTATATGAACATGTACATCAGTATTACGTTACTGGGGTTCATTAGCTTGGACAGATACTTGAGGTTAAAAGGGAAAGGCAGAGCACGGAGATGCATGAAGATGACACTGATGGGGCGCAGCCGGGAGTGGAGCTGGGTGGCCTGTGGAGCTCTGTGGGGTCTGTCACTGGTGGCGCTGGTGCCAATGATTGCCACAGCAGAGGACAAAGAGGACAAGGACAAATGTTTCCAATACAAGCAGCGTGTACAAGCCAAAGGCAAAGCCTACTTCAACGGGGCACTGGTTTTTTTGTTCTGGCTCGTCTTCATCATGCTGGTGGTCTCCTATGCAAAAGTTGCTTCCCAGTTGCTGAAGGTGTCGCGGGACAAGCCGGACCTTCCCAACGCACAACGATATGAACGAACTGCCAAAAAGTCTTTCTTTGTCCTCTTTCTGTTTACCGTCTGCTTCGGGCCCTACCATGCCTTTCGCCCCGTTTACATCATCTCCCAGCTCAGGGTCACAATACCTTGTGACTACTTGCAACTGATAGACAGTACCAATGAGGTGATGCTGTTGTTCTCTGCCTTCAATAGCTGTTTGGATCCTATCATGTACTTTCTGTTATCTGGCTCAGTGCGTAAAACTGCCCTCCAAGCACTTGGACATAGACTTGGCAACCGGCTTCTCTTCCTGAATGAAGCAACATCAAACAGCTCGACAATGGAACTCAGACGACCATCTGTACCTATGGCTTTTCCTAACCGTGAACTTACCACCCCCTCAGTCACCCCCAGAACAAGTATCTGTGTCATCAATTCCAACCTCTGTCGCACAGGCCTGACCACGCTTCCGACTACTGGCCAACAGTGATCACAAGTTTGTCTGATTGCAAATGATGTAAGCATGAACACTGAAAAATAAACATCTGACATTACCAAATTAGGCCAGACTCATTGGCTAATTGTCTGTAAAACTGAGTACTACTGAGCTATTCTTACTGTGTTCTGGATTCTAAACATGTGTGATGCTGTGGGAATAACTGTTTGAATTATAGTTTATGTTTAAATGCATTAGTGAAAGTCTGTAAAGTCTGAGGAGATGCACTTCATTGACTACTGTGACAGCACCTTTAGGAATTCATGCTATATGGGTTTTTCCCTTCACACAGAATGAAGTAAATGTGATTATTGGTAACAATGGATTAGGTATCTGGTGAATAATGTTAGAAAACACATTTGTAGTATTGATATTATCTTGTCTGTGTTGAAGAGATATATGGACAGGTTTAAAAATAAATGTACACTCAGACAGAGGCACAGCCTAAAAAGCACATTTGTTGAACAAAACAACGAGTGCTGAGTTTACTCAATCGCAGTTATCCATTTCACTTTGTCTGAAAACTTACTAGTCTCTTTTTGAATTGTACCGATTGTGTTGAAAGCCACCCATCTGGCACTCCAGGTGAGTTAAAACAAACACTAGCAGTACTGTGTAACAACCATTTCACCCAGGTTTGAACCACCAGTACACATACAGTAGCTATTGGTTTTACACTGAAAACAAGGCTATGTTGATCTTTTTGGGGACCTTGCTGTTAAATGGTAGTTGTAGTGTGAGGATCAAGGGCCTGGTTTAGCACTGCTCCATCTGGTCTGGTAGTGTTTGTTGCCTGTGTTCAATGGCTAATCCTGTTGGAATCACTGGTTGATGCTAATCTGACAATAAGAACTCTCCTAGTCAGGACTGAACTAGCATTTGACATCCAATACAACCCAGCAAGACGCACCAGCTACCAACTAGAGGGGCTCTCATGTGGTTAGAATGAAATGTATTTGTTCTAAAAGCCACATAACCAAAGGTTTGTGTAAAGAGCGAATGTTGGGTGTGATGTGTTAGGGTGTTTCTGGTAAACGGTGTCATGCTTTTGACCTTTATTCCCCCACAGACCGTCAAGATAATGATCTTCTCAGAGGAGAAGGCAGTCAGTGGTATAAAGCATAATTATACATCGTTAAAAAAAATTGAACATCTCAGTTAACTGGTGTTAGTTTAAAGAGAGATGTTTGGTGGTTTCAGAGGCTTAGTCCGGGACACACGGACTCACCTTTACATCGCGATGAATCACATTGTTGTCGTGGCAGTACCGAAGTGCCTCCAAAATCTGCCTCATGTAGTGGCTAGATGCACAGAAAGCAGAAACAGACAAGCGGGAGATAATTTAGGGCATCCACAAATTGTTGTTTATTTCAGGCTTCATTAATATTTAAAATGTTTTACCAACATCCCAGACTGTTTTTCCTACCTGGCCACTGCTTCACTGTACACAAACCCAGCATCAGCTCTCTTCACAATTTCAAAACACAGGTCTGCTCCATCCATACTGAGAAGAGTGAGAAAAGAGGATGTTAAAATTAGGTATATGTTATTATAGATAACAGTCTACTAAAGAGCAGATTAAGTAGCATTTCTCAGAATATAGTGTATGAACTAGAGTGCATGAACCTACATCCATCAGGGAGCCATTTTATGACCTGCTGTCACTGGCCTTAACACAGAGGCACTACATTTTCATTTTAGCACTTTTCGGCCAGCAACAATCCCCAGGGAGTCTTTCAGGAGGATATAGGATACAGATTCACAACTTAAAATCCAAATAAAGGAAACAAATTAACCAGGTGAGTTGATTAAGACAATTATTTCCACAACAAAGGCCAGGGGGTGAATTTGTCTATCAGCACATAGAATATATAATGTAAATTCAAAGTTTAAATCAATCGCAGACTAATAAAAATAACTATTATAGATTTATTGGAGCTGGTGACATGAGAACAAATAAGAGTATTCCTAATTTGTATCTTTTTGGAAGTATATAAGATCATAATCTCTTTACTTATTCCTCTTTAACAAAACATATGCGTATATACCATTAATACTTGATATTTCACACAGGCATAGATGTTCAGATATATACTCAAAGCCTTACTTATCACACTTATTTGTTTCGGCTAATGCCACAGTCTGTAATTACTAAAATGAGGGAGCAGGTAGTGGTGGCGATAAGGTTTGAACCATCTGCCAACTACTGGGAAACTTTGTCTGTGGCTCTGTGTCTGCTTTGTCTACTTAAGCAGATAATCACACAACATCTATATTGTGTTCCCTGTTGAAAAAAAAAATATATATAGCAGCTGAAAAGAAACAGAGTCGGTATGTGGGGCTGTTTAGCAGCTGTGGTGATGGAAAACAAGGTGCTTCCTGCTCTGATCTGGTAAGATATAATATCAAACCCTAAAATGTAAAATGCACGTCTGGTTACATAATAGGGATAAAGCGATCATCGGCCCGTTTCTTTGGCAGTTTGCAGATTATTTGTATCAGCGCTTTATTTGCTTGATAAGTGCTTAAGTTAATTAAATAAAAAGGGTGCTACTTTGGCTTTGCTACAGCTCTGTCTGTCCCTCTGCTTCCGTTTCACTCACCAAGTTACACTTAATGTCCCGCCCACAACACTATCTGACTATCTTTTATTGGGTAATATGTTGAAAGTTTCTGATGTATTAATTAATTGCTTAAAGCATAAAAACGGTTTGTGTTGGATTTTGTAACATTCCAAAATCTTAATTTTGTTTCCAAATATTTGTTATCGGCTTTATTAACCACTAATAATCTGTTTTGGTTTTGAAAAACAAGTATCGGTTTATCCCTTTTGCATAATGCATTATGGTTGACATAGTGTGCAGCACAGACTTACAATTCAAAGACCATGTAGAGCATGCCATCGGAGCTATAGGTCTCCAGCAGCTCCACGATGTGGGGGTGTTTCAGCATGTGACAGATACTGGCCTCTCGCTTCAGATCTGGTGGAGAGAAATTACACAGGGGGTATTAGTCACATCATCCCACAATTATGTAGTTAAAAAAACAAAAACAAAAAAACAGCCAAAAGTAAATTGACATTTAAGGCGAATTCACATTAAGTCAAAACTTCATTTATTTCAGAATTGGAATCAGATTTGCTCAGCACTTTTTTTAATCAGGTGCTGGTTGGCAGAAGTAAGAGACTGTGCAATCCTGATTTCCCTACTGCACACTGAAACAATCTAACAGATTTATCTTTTTACTTTCTCAGAGTTTTCAAATAGCCGCTTTTATAGCGCCTTCTTTTTGCTCATTCAAGGACTTTATGTACTTCGTAAGAGCAGTAGTTCTGGTATTGACTGTCTGAATCTTCTTGTAGGAATATATATGTTATTTTCCAACCAATTACTTTATTTTATGCTACTAAATGTAAACACAGAGGAACAGATTTGGCTTTTTGCCATTTCTTCCTAACATAATATGCAGAGTTATGAACAGATGGGTTGGGGAGGTTCTAAGGCTTTTTAAAGCTCAAAAAGCTTCCACATAGATGATGCTGCGGCAAAAAATAGCGTTATAGTGACAACCACACCTATAACAAATTACAGTCTTAGCAAAGAGGACATGCCCAGAAGGCCACTCTTACACCTCAAGAGACCTGCCACATCTCAACTTCACCACCAGAGGGAGTTACAGAGCATTTCCTTCAGACAGAAGGATTCCAGTCTTTGCAGATACTGAGCAGACAAAGTGAGCTTTCACATGTTGGGCAGACAAACAAACATGCTAACAAGCTGGTATCTAGCAAAAAGACAAGGAACACCAGATGTAGGGCCACTAGAATACCATCTTAATTGCACATTTGGCTCACAGTTATCAACATCAGCCCTTCTCATTATCATCCACATCACACTGCAAATACAATTACAACATGACTTGTCTTTTGACTGCCTCATTAAAGAAAACAACTCTGAAGAGAGTAGGCAGTTTTTTCTATTTAAAGAAAAGGAAGTAGACATTACTGAATAGAATGACCAACAACTGGAGAGACAAGAGGTAAAACAAAGTTAACGCAGATTGCTGAGGAAGGCTGACAGACATAATATGCTGTTGTTGAACTCCTCACTCCATAAAAATCTCATTTACACACTCCACTCCCCATCTGCAAGTCTACTGATCTGTGTGTGTGTGTGTGTGTGTGTATGTGCTTGTTCATTGTGTCGTGACAGACCAGTATCATTATGCAACACAGAGAGAAATGACGCTGTGTTTCCACTACAAAGCCCCCATTCTGCTGTTCCTTTGCTTTCATTATATCTCTTTTCCCCTTTTCACGCTCATCCTCTGCTCGTCTCATTGAGTATCTACTCTTGAATGTAACAATGCTGCCCAGTGTCCGCACGGCAACGAGGAAACCACACATACAGAGCCAGGGAGCCAGGGAAGCCTGGAATGGTCTGAATGAAAGCAGTGCCATTCAGTGGGCCTATTCCAAATCAATTCTTGTGTGGAAGGTTTGTGACATGATTGTTTTCAAGAATAGGGTCTTGCCTTTTGCATCTGATCTACACCTCACGGCTGTGGGACAAAACCAGCTTTTTTGCCTGGGGTACTGATGGATTCAATTTCTATTATGTTCATTACCTAAACTTACAATACACATCTCCATCACCAATAATACTGTAAATTTCACTTTGCCATGGAGCTTTAATGTTGATGGAGCGTGCTTACTCGTTTACTCTCTATATTCATCTTTATTAAAATCCAGACACTTGTTCTGCTTTCGTTCAATACTCCCAAACTCGTAATTCACCATTAATCATTTGCACAAACAAAACACACACACACACACACACACACACACACACACACACACACACACACACACACACACACACACACACACACACACACACACACACACACACACACACACACACACACACACACACACACACACACACACACACACACACACACACACACACACACACACACACAACACACACCACACACACCACACACACACACACACACACCTTCCGTCTCTTTTTCCATTTCACTCCCATTTATGCTGACGCAGATTCTTTCTTACAAAGCTAAGGTATGTGGTCCCAGGAAACCACTCTCCAAATCCGCCTGCAGTTCCACCTTGTCACATTGAGTGTCCACTTGGTTATTTCTTCTCTTGTGACTTCTTAAAATGTCAGAAATGTGGGTGTCAAAAAGGTAGTTTCTTATAGCTAGCATGAAAGAGTGAACCTACTTTATCCTTCTGGATAATCTTGCCATCCCAAATACTGTGGACAAGCTAAATTGTTTACCATGCTTGGTGCAGCTGACCACTGGGTAAATCATGTTGCTAGAAGTGACTTGGGAGACCAAAACATGACTCCAAATTTTCCAAGGTAACAAAAACTCTTAGAAAATCTTTTGGTAAATGGTTTGTATTTTTAACAAATTTACAGTCTCAGGATAAAGGAAACGTACTTACATCAATAATGTTTTTAAACACAAGTGAAAATGTCCACTTCTAGGAGCCATTTCCTTGTCTTGCTGTTACTGGCTACCAGGCTAATCTCTAACTGGGGCATCACAGATGGCACATTGCACGCACACACACACACACACACACACACCACACACACACACACACACACACACACACACACACACACACACACACACACACACACGCACGCAAGCATGACTAAGCACAAAACCACATGGTGAGAGATGGCGTGATTTAATATCTCAGGCATAATCATTACCACAACCTAACCAACACATGCACACAAACAGGCAAACAAATGCAGTGCCAACATATTATTCATCTGGGCACAGCATGTGTGACATTATGTGTCTGGGTGGTTGATATCTGATCCAAACAGTACCTGCAGATTACAGTATTCCTTTTATGTCAATTTGTTATAACCCAAAAGAAGAACAAGGTGGGTTGGGTTTGCATTACAGCACAGGAAACAGTTCACAACTTAGACTTTTCAAAGATGTTAGTCTGTTTAAAAGATTAAGTCTCTGTGATTGACAACATCCCTGAGAACTATCCTCTCTTGTCCTGATTCTGAGTTTAACCCCACCCATCTGGTGCTCCATGTGCACAAAATACAGTCAAACCAGGTATGTGGTGTTCCTCACCTTCTGTGCTGAGGCCAGGGCTGGAGGTGAAACTGGCCACATCCACAATCTTCACAGCAAACTGCTGGCCTGTGTCCCTGTTGATGCAGCGCCTCACCACGCTGAAGGGACCCCTACAAAAAACAAAATATTCTGGATTTACAGTGGGTGGTTAGCTAGGCATTGTAGCCATGTTCGTGCCAGTGAGAATTATAGAGCAGTGGTGTGCAGTACAGCAGTAAAAGCTAAAATAAAAGCTTTATTATAGAGACCTGACCAAGGGAGACCTACCCTACAAGGTTTATTTCTGGACAAAATGGGGTGGCAGATATTGTAAGGTTGGGTTTCCTGATATAACTGCAAAAGGGGCTGACATGTATACGTTTTCCTGTCTGTGTCCAACAGTATGCAAGTCATTTTGCATTAAAACTTAGCACCACTTAAAGGTTTGTGCGGCAGATTTCAGATTTCTAATAGAATGTTTGTGTTAAGAATAAATACAAAAGCCAGCCCTGTAGCACAGGAAAACACCCTTTTTACCATATTAAAACCCCATACATCTGTCTTAATGGGTTTTTTTTAAAACTGATTTTGTGTAAAGCACTTTGAATTGCTCTGTTGCTTAAATGTGCTATACAAATAAAGCTGCCTTGCCTTACATCATGAATGTGGTTTAATCCCATGAAAAAGAATTTACATGTCACAAAATGTTTGGCTCTGTATGAAACATGTCCGCTGCTCCTACTGCTTAGGATGGGTTAAATGCAGAGATTGAATTTCACTAGTGTATGTGACAAATAATATTCAAATAAAAAAAGTAAAATCTGCCATCCTACAGAGTATGGGAGGCAGACACACAGCTGACATCCTTGCAGGTGGATGTTATGGTCGAGAATACACTACGCGGACAGCTGTTTACTGGTGTCGGCCACGCAAGCCGTTGTGTCCACGACAATGCACACATTGTGGCTGTGCGACCAGTACAAGGCGGCAGTTATTTTGAACCAGCTCCCGGAGCAATGCACTTCCCGTGCCAACTCTTCCGGAAATAAAAAGAAGAAATCCAAAACTATACCGACTGGGGCCATTGTTCCTTGCTGTGTTCCACTGTGATTGGATCACCCAAGATGCATAAAGCAAAGTTATGGCCATTAAAAGTTGGTTTAACTGAACTCATTTAGAAAATTAATTAGAGTCAAACAAACAGTCAATGTTATCCAGGTTGTAAGTTCTTGTGCATGTAATAAGTATTGGGGCTGCAGCTGATTTGCTCTCACATTTGTCTCTTACATCTGCTGTAATGATTAATAGATACAAACAAACGCAGGCAGCATATGCACACTCTGGGCCGGGAAAACCGTAAAACAACACTCTTTCCCTCTAGTGTTCCCAAGAAACCCCACTGATCTTTGCACCCCTGGGTTGAGGAACTGTAGCAGCTGTGTTTCCTATTAAAAAGAGGGGTGATTGACGTGGAGCATCTGACGCCCCTGTATCAACATTACAATAGTCTCAGATCTGTGTTTGACTTTTCAACGTTTGGGGGAGTTAAGTCAGTAAGTGCAAGCTTATCTGTCCTCTTTGCATATTAGGTCCGAGACACACACACACACAAAGATGTGCGGACGGAGCAAACTACGTCGGCTCTGCAGTTTTGTTGAAGTTACAGTGAGTCACGGCAATGCCGATAACGTGGTTTTCAGTGTGGTTGCAGTTTTTCAAAACTTCACGGAAACACCATTCATTGTGACGTGGTATTAATGGCGAGCCAAAAGCAGTCGCGGTGCTGTTGACATTACACTTCCTCTGGAATAGGTTGTAGGGACAGGTTTTGGAGGACAGAGGGAGGTTTTATTTTTGTTTAATTTCTGCTAGTGTAAAATATTCTACATAAATAACATAACGTTCTAAGTAAATAGGATAAATAGGTTTGGAATTATTTTTTACAACTCAAATAATTTTTGGGGTAATTACAGAGGGAAAGTACAGAAAAAAAGTACCGTTGGGTACTAGGAACTGAATTTCAGGTACCGGTACTGATAACGGTTCACGTTACCCAAGGTACCCAACCCTTGCTGCAACCCCAGGGATACAAATGATACAGTGAGGGTAAGGCCATCTTCTCACTATTCTAATGTGTGTCAATAAAACCCATTACTGCCATTAAGCAATGATGTGTGGTTGGATGAACCTGCCAGATTTTATGCATCCACCTCATTTGTAATCTTGGCTGTCAATTAAAAAGGGAGCTGCATGGAGATTTCATTCCCAAATTGGGCTGTTTCTACAACAGTTGTGCATTTCAAGTGAAAGAGGGTTGGGGCTTTTTAATTTAATAAATTAAAACACAATTTATCTCATTATCTTAAATAAAAAAATAAATGACCTGAATGGTCTTTTTTTATTTTTTTCTATTTAATATGTAGTTAGTTTTTGTACCGTAGCTATTATAGTGTGTGTGTGTGTGTGTGTGTGTGTGTGTGAGCATAGAGGCTGCATGCCATACTGACATCACCACAGCTGTGCTAAATGGGCTCATACAAAACGCCCACACATGGCTCACATCCGACAGCGGCAGTCATCAAACATGAGTCCAAAGTGGCAATCTTTCCAGACTGCTCCGAGGCTCATTTCAACTCTCTGCTCTATGTGAATCAAAAACTGGATATTAAGTGCATTTCATCCATGCTGGCCATGAGCTAAATTTCCTCTCAGGTCTGTTTTCTCTCTCTCTTTTAAACAGGGACAGGACACATCTGCAGACTCAACATCACCAGTACGGCTCTCCTGAAAGCAACCATCTTTGCTTAAAGCAGCATTGTGCTCTTTAGCTGAGGCCAGCAGTAAGCATAATTCACTCAGTTAGTCTGTCTGAATAATTTTTGGGGGAAAGGTTTGCACAGGTAGGCAAGCTATTGGTGTTGTGCCCGGATTCAAATACCTAGTCAAGCATATTGCATCTTATCTGGTCCATCATTGCGCATATTATCATTTGTGGCATAAGGTAACAAGCCTACAACGCTAGTTTTCTCCCCACCGTAATTTTAAATCTCTTCTGATAAATCCATTGCCATAGCTATATGTCCAAAAGTACTTGGTGTCTGCAAATGGGTGGAATCATAGCATTCTGCGATTGTTTAATTGTTGAAAAAAAGACATTAGATTTGGCATGCATGTTAGTGATATAATGTCTATATATTTTTGTAGATCTTTTAAAATAGGTAAGTTAGTGTTGATGCCCATGGATGCACGGAGCTGGCAATTGTCCATTAATACATTTAGGGATGTGCTTTGAAGGGGCACAACATTAAAAGTGATTCTAACAGAAGGCTTATATGATAAATACTGTTTGCCCTACTGTCCAAACTGAGCTCAAGTGCAAAGCTGTTCATTTCACAAGTTAAACAAAGTTCAGTACAGTTCAACAGTAGTCTGTGAATGTCTAAGCAACATTAATCCAAAGTGCTTCCTTATGCAAATTAGAGACTCCTTTGAATATTAGTTGGGAAATTAGTACTCTGGTTGCAAATTGAAATTTAGAGCAGATACACCCTCAGGAGGTTTAAAGGCTTTGGCAAAAACAATCCTTTCCTCTACATAAACCAGAAGAGGATCCAGGTTTGTTTAAACTACCCAGCAGAGTCTGGCCTTGCAGTCTGAAAGAAAGCTTCACCTATACACCATCTATTCACAACTACTGATCTGCTATGTGTGGGTAGCTCAAAGGAGCATATACTGTACATGGAGAGGAATGTTGTAAACATGTCATAGTTAGACCGACCATGAAAACATAAAGCACTGACAAATAAGCCTGGTGTAAATACTTATATAAAAGTCAATAACAAATCACACATAACTAATGCAGATTGCAGAGATGCATGTTTTAAATACAGTCTAAACTTTACTGGACAGTCCTTAAATATGTATATGTGCACAATAAGTTTGGCACTGCCAGCCATAGTGATCCTTCAGCTTGACTACATCAGTTGTAGCCGCAGAAAAAACCCTTTTTCAGCTCTGCTGCGGCTCTCATTTTACATTTTTGTGTAGCTTTTGGTATGGCGACCTGGCTAAAATATGTGCAAATCCATGAGCCCAGGCTTGGTCATCATTCTGAGGTGCAACATATCTTCGCGATAAACTTTGTTACTGCTTAAGTAATTTCCACGTTCCGTTCTGAATTACATTCATATGGAGTTATGCTTTTAAACATTTCGGTCAGCGATCCCTGTTGGGAGGTATTTTTGCGTACTTGACACACTGGTGTTCGGCTTTTTAGCCATGCAACTATTGTAACTGGCTTTGTGGTGTTTTTTTTTTTTTTTTTAAGGGGTGATCAGTGCTGATACAGATTAGCAGTGTTGCCCCATGCCGTGAGGTAGCAACGTTAGCAGGGCAGGTTTTACAACATGGCAAGTTGCTTCCTCTGTAGACTGCGGTCATGTGACCAGTGCAATCGCAGTATTTGCGGTTAGAAAATCTATGATGATTTTGTGTCAACAGATGCTCTTTTCTCCTCTTTTGCATTTCATTCATTGCAGCAGTAATAATGTGATATAAAAATAATAATAATAATAATAATAATAATAATAACTTTATTGATCCCAGCAGGAAACGCTCAGTGGATGTTTGAACCCCAGGTTTTATAGCAAAACGACAGTTCTGTTTACATAAAAGAGTGAACAGAATACTAGAAAGATACCTTGATATGCAATCCAAAACAGCACAAACACCAACTATGGCCTCCCAAATTAGTATGGGATGAATTTACACCTCTCTGACACACAATGCTTCATAAAAGACAGAAATTACTGTTGACTGCCTACTAAACTACTAATATCACGGTTTTCGGTAATATCGCGGTATTTTTAAAAGTGTGTTCAATGCCTTTCCTATTCAGCAACTTTTTCTGCATAGTTAGTTATCCTGCCTGCATGTTCTGCAGACAGGATAACTCTTCAAATCAACTGTCCTTCTGCATTCTCATAATAACTAAAATATGCCTTCTAACTTTGTCCTCAAAATGGTATTTTTCCACTGCACGGTACCTACTCAACATTTTTGGTTTTCCATTTTTTTTTTAAAGTCACAGGTACCTGCTAACAAGTACTTTTTAGTACTACCTCAGTCGAGGTTCCAAGCGAGCTGAGGTGATACCAAAAGATGACGTGAAAATCTGCAGACTACTGATTGGTCAGTGAGAATCGTCACTACTCAGTGTCATCATTGCTAGGGACACACGGGGGTGGGGGTCCTGAACAAACCCATAAACTCATGTTTAAACAGTTTGGCCAGCGTTTTTGTTGCCTCCAGCTTCTTTTGAAACTAATGTGTCTTCTGTCTGCCGAGAATCAAAAACAACACACCATTCTGTGTGTGTGTGTCGCGTGCATGGCAGTTTCCTGCTATGACAACCAGCCACGGCGGTACTAATCTGCAAAAGAAAAAGTAGGATGGGGTACCGCGCCTGAGTCTAGCCGAGGCGAGTCGAGCAGGTACCATTAATGGAAAAACACCATTAGAGGGCTGATGAATGTCCTGAGCGCCGTCATCTCCTCCTGCCATGATTCCAATTTCTAGAAACACACGTTGTAGGCTACGCAGTGCACCTGCATGGCATCTTCAGGAGACTCAGATGAAGCTGGGAAGAATTAAACACGGTTTCCACACAGCAGTAATCCACCGTGATGATAATATTTTAAATGAAAACGGTAATTGTTAACATCTTTATCGTGGTTCACTGATAATCGTTACATCCCTATTCACAAGTGAGAGGATATTCTCTTCTTCTACATGTTGACACATATAATTCACACCTGACACATCAGTGAACATGACGAGGGCTAGATCAAGCTGAAAGGGTAATAGTAAATATTTCCTGAATAACTGTGTCTTATCTATTTAATGCTGTGTAAACCAGCTTGAAGCTAATTAAAAACATTTGGTAAGTGAAAACTAAAATTTCAGTTTACATGCTTACATTTTAGACAAACGGAAGCAAATGCTATTAGTGGCTTAACAACTTGCCATCCGTGCAGGAAAGCATTTTGTGTAAGATTTGGATGCTGAAGGCTGCATCTGTTTGGGGAGAAACTATTATGAGCCACTAAAAACAATCAAATCAATGAAAATGTAAGATTTAAATGTCGTCCAAGCAATTTAATTATCCAACTCAGAATAAGCCAAAGGGGTGATCACTACATTGGTTTAGAGTGAGTCGCACATCCCAATATCCTTGGCTCTAATGAGCACCCCAGGGCTGAAATAAAGAGCACTGTGACTCCAATGTTGCTTCTCAACAACCTAAGTCCTATTCAAACAGAATCATTACAGACAGAAATGGATCAAATTGCTTCAGCACTTTGCAAACACTTCAACTAGAGCTGAAATCTAAAAAAAAAAACAGGCCTGTGGGTGCTGCATTACGTTCGGACATCATATCATGATCACATATTAATGTAAACTACAATCATTATGAACCTATTATGAGCAAGGCATGCACTGCCTAGGCCTGTTCAATAGCTTGTCATCTTTAACCAGAGTTAATCCAGTCAGAAGTTAAATTGACACCTGACCTGTTTAATCTTCTTTTTATTGAAATAAGATAAGTATAACCACAGGGGAGTTGAATTAACATTTACATACATAAGCTGTAAAATCAGACAAGTCCATGTGTCAGGCAGCTCTTGCTGTTGCCATGCAACTATAAGCCCTTACAAATCAGGGGTCTGACTTGCTAAAAGTATAGCTGCAACAATTAGTTAGCTAATCGATTAATCGATCGATAATCGCCAACTATATTGATAATTGATTCATTTTTAAAGTAAAGAAAGTGCGGTCTTCAGTCTGACTTTTTTTCAGTTCTGAAACCCTGCTAAACTGTCACTGTTGCCTGTAATGCAAAAGCATGTTTGCCTTTTAAAATAATGAGAAGGCAGCACTGATAGGAGAGAATTCAACTGGACAAGGACCATCTGTTGGTACTTGAGTGTGCATTGAGACAATCAGCGCCTTAAAAACATTAAAACTTGAAGTTCTATACTAACGCAGAAACAGGTTACTTGTATAAGCTAATCAAGAAGACACTATCAGGAAAATAAGATGTCAACTAGAAGTTCATAACGTCATTCAAAACACTTTCTTCAAATGAAATTCCTTACCTTCTTTCAGTAGAAAGCACTCAAAATATGGCACAAGCCGATCAGGGATAATGATAGACAACAACTATGAACAACAATAGAAGTCTGAAGGAGGGATGGACTGGGTAATAGGGCTTATGTAAAACTTTGAAAAGAGCTAAGGTCAAAAGTCAGAAATATCCAATATCCAATATTGTGGGACAAATCACCATGACAACTCTAACATTAGGCCTATATGACAGGATGTAAAGGACTAACTAATTACAATAAACTAAAGGGATTAGCTCATTTCACCCACTCTCAATTATAGTATTTTGTAATTAGTGTGCCCTGATGAGACACTGTTGCTGAAACGTTAATCTCAGTACCAGGTTTTTAAAAATAATTCACCTACAAATATCTATTGTTAGTTAGACATTTCTGAACTAACAGATAAGTCTCAGAAAAAGTCAGTCAAAACATTTTTATTGAAGGTGGATGATTATGAAAAAACGAACTAATAAAACTCTGGAGGTCTTCATTGACATAGTATTGTCAGTCCATTGACCCAATGATAGGCATAAAGCATCAACCTGCTTTCAATCCATTTTGCGTGGAGATAAATCTTGCCATCCCCTTATTTGCCAAAATGGCCTAGCTTCTGTTTCAATACATACTTAGGCTCAAATGTAGGAGCAGGAATATTCTCTAACCAGAAAGGATAACATGGAACAGGTTTTCATTATGTTTCCTGTGGCTATAAAGCATTTCTATTACAAATTTGAATTAATTAACATCATCAGGTTTCAGCTGTCTGCCATGTTGTCCACTAACTACAGTAGTGCTAAGAGTAAAACCTGTGGTTAAAAACAACGTGGGAGATGGCAGAGTGCTGCAGTCAATGTCTGCTGGCATTATTTATATCCTTAGCCTCAGGGCCATCCCATTCCCAACTCCACTTGTCTCCATTGATCTGCCTCAGCTTTTTCCCCCTCCCCTCCCTAGTCCGGGCTGAAGAAAAATGATCCCCCCTACCTCCTGCAACACATCCCAAGACACCAGGACTCAACACACTTGATCCATCAACTGAAGTTTCACAAAAGGAACTGGCAGGATAAGAGGGATTTTCTGGTCTTTTCTGTGACATAAATGTGACATCTTGCTTCTTTACTAAAGCTTAAATCATGCAACAGTCAAACTGTTGTTCACTCAGGCATTACTCTTCTACTGACCTGTCTGGACTATTTGACCATACCCTGCACAAATGCTTGATATAAAATCTAGAAGTATTTGCAAGTACAGTATTTCTCAGTGTTTGTTTAGGGCTACAAAACAAATAAAGGTTACTACATTTTGGCTATAAAATGTAGCTTGGATGTATTAACCTCTACAAAGGTGGCACTCCATGCAGGATAAACAAGTATTGCCATGTGGGTTGATAATTACAGAAAAGACATTATATGGAAGGTGGCATCTATTATATTCCACCTTATATGGAAAAGCTCCTCTGAAAGCTGACTTGGATATAACAAATTATCAAAAGAATTTAAATATTGCTTGACCCCCACCTTGGGACAAGAAAATAAAAATGGTAAAAATAATTTTTTTATCTAAAATTCACAATGGCCTGTGGATTCCACATGCCTGTATTTACCACTGTAGTTGATTTGTATTGTAGAATTATACCATCCAAACATGTAGATGGTTTGCTTTATTTCCGCACTAACTCTCACCAGTGGCTTCTTGTATCCTTTACTGGAACTCCAAGGTAGTGGTCCTGGACCAACCATCAATTAGTAACCAACATGACAGAAAATCCTAGGATAAAGAACAGGGCCTGAGGGTCTGGATAGAGTGTGCCTCTTTCCCCTAGAACAAACGTAATGGACCCTCAGATGTCCAGGGAGTGAAGCTTACCGGGGGGAGGGGACTGACTGGTGGCCCATGACTGTTATGGGCCTGTCAGCTTTCCCACCTCACTTCCAGCAGGAGTCATCTCTGACCACACAGAAGTAACATGCATACTGTGGCAATTTTCATGACACCTTTAACCTTTGCCTCACATGATTTAAATGGGCCTCTGTCAGTCTCCTGCCTTATATAAAAACATTACATAACCTCACTGTTAAGTTATGCCTTTTCTGACACCTTCAAAGCGTGTTTGACCAGATGCCAGTCGGCCTGTAACTGTATGCAGGTATGGCTACTTTCAAAACAGGAGGGTTAGGAGAAGGACAATCCTGTCTGCAGACATTTTAGATGTGAAGCCAGATGTCCTGTGTCCTAAACCAAGCTACCAGTCTGTTAGCAAGGAATGAGAATTCATTTCTTCACCAACTGCAATAAATGGTATTAATGTAGACATACAGTAAAAACTTGGAGTTTTTTCACTGTACAGTTGCCTATGTTTAAACAACGTAGATGAACATCAAGACCTGTACTAGTCCATCTTGTAAACTTGTATTAAAAAGAAGTTCATGTCTGATACACGTTCCTACTCAGTCTTGTAAATTCAAATTCCTGCATAGAGGTCGTCAAGTCAGACACATTCTGCAACTCCTAATATTGTAGGTAATTATGGGCTTGCAACATACAGTATATGCCAATAAATAACCGTTAAATGGCACTGCAAATTGAGTTGCGACCCCGCCTCACCCACCCAGTGAACTTTCCCCTTAAAAAACCTGCGGGCCTATAACAACAGTAATTAAGCATAACCCTTGCAGCTGTGGTGTGTGTGGCAACGGAGTGTGTTTAGAACAACAGATAAAATCATGTAAAACGCAAGCGAAGAACGGAAATAATTAATATATGTTATTGGTACTTACTTCCCAATCACCTCGCATAGCTCGTAGACATCCTCGAACAGCACGTCATCGTCCGCCATGGTCATTCGGGTAAACGAGGATGCTCTCCTCAAGATATCCCACCCACACGGATTTTGAAACAGTCAATTATAACGTGCTTTCTGCGGGCTACTATTGTGCAATAATGCACACTCCTAGTAATTTAAACCCTCCTAATGTCAGTGACAGGGAAATCAGTGGCCGCTCAAGAGTCCAAGTTATCCAGCTAGCCACATTAGCTGGCGTCCAAGACTGTCACTCCGCGGCCCCACCTTCTCTTGAGCTTCTCTCTCGGTAGCTAGCCAGCGAGCTAGCTAAATAGTAACCACAGAACAGACCCCAGGGCGTGGAGATTTCCTCGCTCGTCTGCAGAAAAACTCCCCTCTTTGCATGCCTCGGGCTTGTATCTTACTGTTGGGTACTGCCAGACACAAGACTTCCTCAGCAGCATCCACCGACACTTTCCGTACCGACCAATATGCTCGTTTCACCGCAAGCTAACTGGGTTCTCGAAAATGGTTGGCTAGCTGGGTTAATGTGAGCTAGTTGTCGATGGACTAACCGGTTGGCTCGCGCCGTTATTGCGCTGTGCACACCCAGTGTCTCACAGATGGCTTATCCCACCGAAAACGTAATGTGTCCGGGCTGCAATATGCTTCAGCTTCCCCAGACCAAATGGAAGACCTTCACGTGCATCTCGACGACTAATCTGTTGCATACACCGTCTGTGTGTGAATATTAAAATTATACCGTATTCCAACACAGCCGAGCCTTCGTTCTCCGTTGCTCCAGTTCCAACGCTGGCTCAGATGCTGGCTGGCTTTGACTGGCTGTTCTTCCAACCACCAGAAATGCCAGGCTCCTCCCTCTATCTTCCAGGAAACTGATTCGGTCAGAGCCGAAATGGTCTGGGAGAAAAGGCCCAGATTCTAGCGTCGCTCGAGCCAAGATGGCGTACGGTCGGGGTCCGATTTAGGTGCAGTTTCCTAATCTCCTCCAACGGTTGCATTCAGTGTATCCCCGCGCAAGCGTCTACCATCCAAACACCATCACCTTACGTCAGCCTTTGCTCTTCTTATTTCCATCCCTTTAACATGCAGGTTTTTTTCCAGCGTTGTCTCCTGACAGTCCTAACGTAATTCCCACGTTATGACTGTGACGAATAAACAGTTGTATGTTTCCATACAGTAGCCTACATAAACAGGGAAGGTTGCAAATTCCCATTAGTCCTTAGGGACGTTTCTCAGCAAAAGGATGTAGGGCCTACAGCTTGGTGACTGTATTAGTTTATTCAATTGACACTGACATTGGGATAGTGACACAGGCGAATAATATTATGACCATCAACTGTATCCACTGGAAATGGTGGTATGATTATCTAGCAAACCTCAAATCTTTTTTCATCAAATGGGTAACATTTTGGCAACATTTTGGCTCTGGAGAACCATGTTAGAGGCGATTAGTGTCTAATAATGTGAGGATTAAGTCGATTTACTTTCGTGTAATCTTTGCAGGTGCAGATGGCAGGTGCAGGGACGCAGGTGGAATTACCTCAGGTACGGAAGACCATTGACTGTATTCCCTGTAATGTGTTGGTGACGCCCCCTGGAGGTGATGGAAGGAATCGTGTACCTCCCCCTGCTACATTTTTGGCATCCTTTGAAGTACAGTAGACTATATGTCAACACATGACAAAAACAGAATGAAACCAACGACAACAACTTACTAATATTTTTTAGAGCAATCCAGATATTGTAAACAGGGACAATATCACTTTGTGATATAACATTATATGAATATTATGAAATAAAATCTGTATGTATATGTTTTTTTTTGGTAAGCACATAATTCAGAACTTCACCTAATATACAATTATTGTGAAAAAAATAATTTTCAAGTATGGCCATGGCCAAAACTATTTGCCTGTTTTTGGGGGGTAATTTAACTTTTTCTTTATTCCCACAAACACTATAATATAGCCTACTATAACATATATTTTATGAAAAAGACCACCGGTTTAAAAAAAAGTAGGCCTAGTATGGAATATTGATGACAAGTCAGCCATGCCTTTCCCTAGTGCCTATCCAAGAAAGAAAACAAAGAAAGAAAAGTTTGAGCTGGGAGACGAGCAAATAAGTACCAGGCAACCGAAGTGATCTCAAGCAGAAATGTGAACTCATGCAGACAGACGGGGATAAACAAAGACATCCGGTGCCACCAGAGTGCGCTGTTCTCTCATGGCACTACTGCAGTTTCCATGGCGCTGCATGCCTTTCTGCTCACACATCATTGGGTGAAGCCCACCAGCAGCTACCGATAATCCGATTGGCTGTTGATGTGGTCATCATACTGTAGGCATGGCAGTGAATGTGCTGTTTAACAGCCCTTCACTCGATACATAGGCAGCCTGCTTGCAAAATATTGGCATGCACAAACACTTGGACACGGGCTCACACAAATATAAGACCAGGGCCAATGCAAGACAAGGGGGAACGAAATATGGAGAAAGTAAATGCTTAAAAAGAGAAAGGGAAAAGACAAGTAAAAAGAAAACAGGGAAGCACCATACACGGTGAGAGAATAAAAGGAAAGGGCACAGTTGCCATGGTAACGGGGAGGGGAACGGTTACGGTTGTTGCATATGAAACTGGCAGCAAATGAAACATGCGCACACACACCAATACAAATGCACACCTCTTTTTTTCACTTAGGAGGATGTGGCATTGATTTGTTGCCTTTTCAGGCTGTATAATACTGTGTAATATTACTATATGACTGCCCTTAAATTCACTTATCTGTTTTGTGATATGGAGGTGTTATCTGGTACGACGAGGGCAGCACTTCAATCCAGAAAAAATTGGGACATTTAATCTGCTCAATTTGTGCACAAATGCAGCCAAAAGAGGCAAACAGAAAGAAGAAGAAAAAACCAGGCAGACGGGCAGGTGCTCGGTTTGCAACATGTGAAACATCCACACCAAGTGCCTCCCAGAGTGTTAGATTTAACTGAAACAATGTATTTCTTATATTTCAGACATTCAAATGTCTTATTTTTTGGGGGGTCAGACATGTCACAGATTGAGAAGTTTATTAGAACTTCCAATCACTGACTCTGCAACATGTTGATGACGTAGGCTAAATGCAACAGAACAAAGATTTTTATTTTACTGATGTTGAAATGTGTGGTGTTTCTGGTGCATTAAATCACATTGCCATGATCAATATAGATTGTTTTATTATATTATTTATGTGCTAATTCTTTCTTTTCACTCACTTTTTCTCTCTGCCGCCGATAGCATCCCATTGACTGCCATTCATTTTGACAGCGAATAACTTTTCATGTGAAGCGTTTAAAGACTCTCTTTTTCCGTTGTTTATTTCTAAAGAAACACGACAGTGTATAAAAGGCTCAATTACCTTGTAGCTCACGTTATAGCTCCTTAGCAGACGTTTTTGTGAAATTAGGCTAACGATGGTGTCATAATTACCGTGTAGTACAGGGTAAGCTCGCAGAGTTTTAATAATAAATAATAATAATACATTTTATTTAAAGACGCCTTTCTAGGCACTCAAGGACGCCGTTTTGACTTCCATTAGCTGTTTAGATTTAATTACTAATGTTAACTAGCATTTTAGTTAGCAATAATTAGCCTCTGTGCCTATGTTATCTCCTTACATATACCTACACTCTCCGTCTTTGCAAGATTGGGAATGATTGCGATTTCTTGGCACAGCTACTAGAAGACTTACAACTTTCAGACAGGTTGCTGACGTCACATCTACGTCGTCAACCTCAGTTGGAGGCTGCGCAGTAACGATCAGCACTCACCGGAATATCCTTTTACTGGTCTCCGTCCAGAACAACAGGGTCTTTTGTCCATTTCTTTAACTGTCTATGGTCCCAGCCAATAACCATAGACAGAAAGCAAATAACCAAAAGAAGGATTTGGGGGGTTGGGATCATAGACATATACATTTATTATGTCTATGGTTGGGATGGTAGGGAGGCGATGGGGTGAGGAGGAAGGAGGGGCAAGCTAGTCTCATTTTGCTTGAAAATACTTCGAACGTCAAGAAGCAGTAACGTCCCCCAACATCGCTTAGAGCACCTTGAATTTCGAATTTAAAACATTTTATATTTGATTTATTTTGAAAAAAAAAAAAGTGTTTGGAAAAAAAGAAAAACCCCACTTCCTGTTTGGATTGATGTGATTGGCTGATTCTAACCGCGCAGACTCCTGGGAAAGCGCGATGTTTAAATTTGTTTCCGGTTTCTTTCTGCTTCGGCCAAAACGCCAAACATGGAGCAACATCATAACAGGTAACCTACAACTCTTTCTACTTCGTACTAAAAACACTATTTTCTAAAGCACGTCAACGTTCGCAACAACAAAAGCAGCACACCTTTGCGAACCGTGTATTACGGTATTTTAGCACCCTTTGCTTGCCACTCTCTTCCGTAAGAACAGACTCTCACAACAAATAACATTCAATAATCGCGTAGTTTAATGTTTCCTTGATTTTCATGAAAGTTACCAATCTGATACAATAATTCACAACATTTTACGAATCGTTTGCTTTCACTTGTCAATTCGGCAAGTATCTGTTTCCCAAGGGAGCACTATACTAAATCTAAATTTCACATTTTATATTTTTTTCTCCTCTTCTCACAATGGTTGTCAGCCAAAATACTAGTTCTCAAGCCGCATTCAATGCTGCTTGCAAAGTGCGGCATTATCTAAGGTTTCGTTTTTATTTTTACGTTGTTATTTCTAAACATGTAAGTGCACGTTCAGTTTCAGGGCAGTGCTTAGTTTCTCTTTGCTATGTCATTGCAAAAACAAAGCAGATTTTTGCTCCGTATGCTTGTTGCTGCTGCTTTTGTTTAAAAAAAAACACCATAAATTCAAGTGGGCCCAAGTGATCCTTGGAGTAATACTGCATCCAAAATCTGTCTTTGGAGTATCAAATTTTCCCCCCATGTGGGATTGACTGGTGGCTATAAACATGTAATTTCACCATGAAAGTTAAGAGAACATGGGTATTTACACATAGGGAGGGTCTTTTCACCACAGCCGTGATTATTTGTGTGACACTTCCGCTATATAAAGAACAACAAAAGAACTACAATCCTCAGCTGTGGAATTCCCTGCAGTGAGATCTCAGGCATCCATACTCAGTGGCTTCTTTTAATCTATTTCTAAGACTCACTTTGGTCTTGTATCATTATTTTTCAATTTTAGTTCTTTTATTTAACTTTTATTTTAATTATAAATCCTGGTTTTGTTTGTACTTTGTAGCACTTTGTAACTTGTTTTAAAAAGTTCTACACAAATCAAGTTATCTGTATTACTAAACTGTGAAGATAAACACCAGATAAAGCTGACGTGATGGTCTGTTTTGATTTCCAGTGTGACCAGGACTCCCCTCAACAGTGTTGTAGTTCAGAGGAGGAGCAAAAGGAAGAGCTACAGGCTGTCGTACCGCAGCTGCTTAGGTGCGGCTTCACGTCTCGGCTTGACTCCAGCCTTGACGGCACGGAGGCTCAACACAAGCAGAAGGGCTCCGAAGTCACACAATATCACTGTGAGTCAGCCAAGGCCATTGTTCTCCATGTTTTTATACAATTAGCGACATGACACAGAATGCTCATCTTCTCTTTCCTCTCCTTTCCTTGTCAAAGGAGAAGGTGGATGCGGCGCAGCTGACCTTACTAGTGAAAACGGAGTGGCAGCTGTCGTACGTTACTCCGCTCTATCAGTTCAGGCACACCCAGCTGAAGAGCTACTCCAGGCAGCTCTCAGCATTTATTGCTGCAGAGAAGCAGCAAGGTATGGCAGTGGAGGTGGAGGGACCACAGAAAACCTTCAGAGTCTCTTTCTCTTTGGTGCAGGGGTTGACTGAGTCGGATGATGATGCTGAGACGGTCCTCATACAGGTAAACGCAGGGTTCTGTCGAGCTCAGAGAAGCTTTTCATGCTCATGGTGTCCATTTTTTCCCTCAGTGTTATTGCCCGAAAGGCTTTTTCTAATAGCCAAAGCCAATCTCCGCCATGTGGCTATGTGGTGCAAAGTTGGATTTTGATGCATATTAAGTCATGGATTTCATTAAAATGTTCAAAGTTGTGGTATTTTCTACAGCATTCACTTGAGAATTACATGGGTTTAATTGTTGATAATTAAATTAGTTTAGGAGGCTTACAGCTGTCTACGGTTTGGAAAAATCCCATTTAATCATGGGTAGTATGTCATATTTCTGCAACAAAACTAAATTTAAAAGGAATGTGTTTAATCTTCCACTTCCCATGAATAAAAAAGCACGGGCTTTAAGGGTATTTATACGTTTTGGATCTTGAGTATGCCTTGTGTTCTCTTTGTGAAAGTAAACCTGCATGTTGCTGTGTGTAACTGTTCCCTTTCCCCCCACAGATCTACTCAAAGCCTGTGTTTGCCAGGCAGGACGAGCCGCAGAAGCCAGTATGGAGCGGCTGGCTGACCTGCATCAACGGCAACCCTGAATACCTGGGCTCACTTCCAAAGGACTTTGTCTGTCTTCCGCTCTTCGGCAGCAGCGGGGCAGAGGGTCTCACTACTTTGGTCAAATCCTGGTTCCAGCAGTCCTTCGACTGCTGCTTTGGCCGCCTGGAAATCAGCCATACCAGCCTACAATGGCTGATGGCATTATGGACTAACTGCCACAACGAGTACAGCATTCAGCACCTCAAAATGATTTGGACTCTTCCAGCTGAGCCACCACTGCAGGTCACCTACACAGTTAACTCAGAAGACGCCTGGGAGCTGTGGGGCAGTGTGCGGAAGGGGAATAGAGAGGGGGAGGAGGCGGAGGAGAAGGAGGAGGAGAGTAGTATCGACATTGAGGAGGTGACACGGTTCATGCAGGGGTTGCAGAGCCACTTCTACAGACACTTCAGGCTGGATCTGTCAGCGGGAAGCCTCAACCAGGTCTCCACAGCCCTGGGCTCCGCCAAGTACAACGGCAGGATCAAGGTACCGTCAGACACCAACAGCTGCTCTCATGAGGGCAACGTTTTTCATCAGACCCTTGTCTTTTTTTTTATCATGTCTTTCAACACACACACACACACAGTAAATGTAATTGTTATACTAATATTTGGTTCCTTTCATTTCAGATCACCAACAGCAGATACATGATCACCACCCTGACGCTACTGACAGAGTGTGCCCTCCTCAAAATGCCCATCTGAGTGACTGCTATGGAAAGACTGCAAATGCAGATTGCTTTTTTTTGTTTGTTTTTAAACCTCTTTTCAAAGCATGAAATCATTTTTCACAACATTCTCTTCAATGAAAGCACAAATCATATTCTGGCTACTTTTTTTCCCCTCTTATTTCCCTACATTGAACCGCAATACAGGGAATATTGACGGCCATAATAATGACGACTGAGTATTGAGGAAAACATTCTAGTGTTCCCTGTTTAACATGTTGTCTGCTGTGCTGCCAAACAGGCATAGGTTCCACCTCTTATTGTAAATTAACAATAACTAAGTAACTATACCATGTGTATTCTTGTCTAGCTGTTTATAGATTTTGTGTCATTTATAGTTGTAAATAAAAAGAAAAAAGGTTGTTTGACTGGTGCATGATGAAATAATCGGAGAGAAATCCACTGCAGCTGTGGGAAGTGTCTGTATCTGTGGTCCATGCATGCAGATGCATATATATTTTCACTAAATAAAATCTAGAGGCAGTCACACAAATGTATATTTTTACTTCCGTTTTGAACTAGCTTGCTTGGGTTTAGCCCTTTGCTGTAGGTTTTCATTCATCTGCAATTAATGATTCTCATTCATGTTTCATCATTCAGTCAAAAAGTGAAAACTCAAGGGTGCCCAGATAGTTCAGTTGGTCGAGCAGACATCCGTATTTAGAGGTTTACTCCCTGACGCAGCAGGTCTGACACTAAAGGTTCTCATAACTCACATTAATTCATCTTTTTCCCTTTTAGACGATCACATTTGACCAGCTTATCAAATTTAGTTGCCATTGAAATGGCCAGATGTTTCAATCCCCTTCCCCCAACGGCATAATGATATAAATACATAACTTGACGTAGTAATCTGCTTTAAGCAGTTATCCCATCCTGCCCAAAAAAAAAACACTTTTGTTCAAAACAAAATCAGGCAACTTTATTTTAAGACACCCAACCGAATTCATAAATAGCTCAGAAAACAAAATGACATATTCAACATAGTATAATTAGCATAAAAAATGAATGGCAATTGGAGAAATAAGCTGCCTGTAACATTGCTGTATATTGCACTGGTAGAAAAAGGCAGAAAACAAAATAATTAACTTAATTGGACTCCTTTGTATGGATGTCCTACCTAGATAACGTGAGTGTGCTCGACTCGGCAGCGTTGCTGTTGTGGTATTGCTACAGTGACTCTACTAAATGCACAATGACAATAGCTGCTCCATTATGCTCTTTAACGACGGGGCTGGTTTCACGTTTGCTGTCTAGCTCGTGACGGTGGTAATTAGGGTACAGAAGATGCCCATCCCGTCATTAAAGGGCAGTGGGATTGAGGATTATGGAAATAAAGGATCTCTAATAATCCCTTTTTTGTAGGGGTGTGAAGTAAGAACAATCGCAGAGTAACATTTAGTTGTAATTTCTGCTCATGATATGTGTTATATACAGTATATATATATAAATTCAGAGTGGGAAAATAACTTAAACCCCGAGCCAGTGTGTGACTAAATGGTTAGCTTAAATGCTTAAATTGCACATAAACTCCACAGCTACTTTAAAAATGTACTAGACTGGGGGATGGTGGTAACTTCCCACTCTGCTGCCTTCCGTGTTTATATAACATTTACCCTTGTGTGGATATTTACAATTCTGAAAAGGGGTTAAAGTTACACACACAGACACACAAATTTATAACAATCTGAGACCAGTGTCCACCACGCAAATTCATGACGGGATGGACAATATAGACTCCGATCAGAGTTTTAAAAGCAACAAGGAATTTGTGGCAGCTTGACATGTTCAGCACTCTGGCAAAGATCCATCATGGGTCCCACAGAAGAAAGTCTTCACAGGATAGTCCACTCCAATTCCCTACTCAACCAACACACACACACAGATGTGCACAAAATCCTCCAAAAAGGAAATAAGTAGATGGGATTGTGTAAAACAGGGGGAGTAGAACACAGTTAATACCACTGTCACAACAGATCATGCTTTAATGTTCAACATAGCTCCCCCAACGTTCGGTTCGTTAAAAGGTAAATCAATGCACATATGGGGCTGAGAGGTAAACAATGGAGAGGAAAGGGACCTATGTAGAGATGTGATTCACAGTAAGTTGAGGCTGCAGCGGCTTTAGGAGGCCAAACCCAGAAAGAAGCCACCGACGAACCCACTGGACAAGACGATGTTCCTTTTTATAAAGTCCGTGGCCTGCGCAAGAGGTAAGAGACGGAGAATGAGTTGATAAGCTCTTAAAAGCTGCATCCTGTAATTAACCAGTGAACAGGTGTTAACTGTTGCCGGAAAAATAGAGAGTAAGCATTGTCTGGACTAGAAAATGTAAAAGTAATCTTGTGCATGTTAAAACCATTTTATATATATACACCCGAGAATGGATACATCACAAAAACACCCTACTCGTATCAACATTTGGAACTATCATATCTCTTGAGCTGGTTTCACACCACCGCACAGCAACCACCAACCTGCAGGCGCATTTCACAACAACACAAAAAGTGTTAAAGCGGTTCCTGCTGCCCGGCGGTTACCGCCAAAAGTTCAGTGACCTCTGGAGGACAAAGCAGAATCTGTGCACATTCATGGGGAGCGGCAACCGCTTCATACCCCAACCGCCGTGGTCAAAACTGCTTTCCCCCTGTTGCCTCCGCCTTACTGAAATGACTGGAGGTGGTGAGTAACCGGGTGCTGGTGTGAAAGGCCCTTTAAGCCAGTGGGTGTAGCATGGCTAACGGACCACTAGAGGGCACTGCTGGTTTGCAGATTAAGAAATAAAAGCCCCCC
>NC_045756.1:6270531-6286734 GCF_008692095.1 Etheostoma spectabile
AAAACCAGGACATCAGAGACAGACATGCATTTAGTTCTAATTAATTGCATGTCAGAAGTACGCTGGGTGTGAGGCTTGGGGCTTTTTTCTACTATAAAGAAGTATACAACACAACCCAGGAATGTTTGATTTAGTTTTAGCAACAGTCAATTAAGATTTGACAAAAAGAAAGTGTGAAACAAAGAGCAAGCTTTGTTGCAGGTACCTTTACCTCCTCAATGAATGTGTTTATTTCAGGGGCGGCTTTGTTTGCTTTCTTCTTCAGGTGCTTCTTTGCTTTGTTCACATCCTTCTCCACCTTCTTCCAATCCACCTGCACGTAGCCACTATGATTGGCGATCTGTGGGAGGGCAGATGACAGATCATTCAGCTTTCCACTAAACAGAGTTTTTCTGTGCTGTTTTGCATCATCTGGTTTATGGTGTGGTTTATTGAGACCCTGTTTGCAAAACAAAATCCCTTTATGCAATACACAAAACATGCACATGTGATTAAAAGACACAGGTGATCCTGTCCCTGAAATTAACTATAGAAAAGGTTATCGTCTTCTATGGGTAATCACTGGTGACTAGCTCTGCAGGTCAAATCCTTTTTTGGGATTTAAAAGGGATGCTGTATGATGCATCAAACAGACTATATACATAAGTATTCAGGCAACATTTAGCCCAGGAAGATGTTTTCCTGACCTTGATAAAAACAGCTCATTTTGGAGAGTGAACTTTACCCACGGACCACATCTCCACTGGCACCCTCCGGTCTAATCTACTTGTAAAAAGGTTACAAGAATGTTTTTAAGAGACAAAATAATACACTGATAGCGCCGCGACACCAAATAGGCATCCAGATGGCCTGCACCCATCTAGAGCCAGCTAACACACACTGCTAATCGTTCTGCTGTAGAGAGGAGACGTGCTGAGCGTCATGCTGTACAGCTGGCGTCTTCAGTTGTCAAAATGGGAATTTTACAAAGGATGCGCTTTTAGATGCAGTAATTAGGGCTACATAAACAGTGTTATGGTACTCTTACCTGTAAAAGAAGAAACCCTCCTCCAACAGCAGTAGCAGCTATCTTCCCAACCCGCTGGAAGAGGTAACCAGCACACCTGGATGAGTTGAAAGGAAGGGAGTAGTGTCCATTACGCATGCAGGGTTTCCTCTATCATTACAAAGCTTAGGTGCAGCACCAACGCCATTTTGAGTACCACCTAAGCTGAATGATTGTACAATAAATGTGAGCAAAACTAAACTAACTCAATACACAAAACTAGAGAACTTTCCTCAGATATAATGGGTATAGTTGGTCCCAAGTGGACTCCTTTAGCAAGTTTTGTATTTGAGCTATTTGAGTGTTATTTATTAATTATCTGTTCTAGCTTTTTCAACTTTTTAGACACAGATATGGTTATATAATAATTGAGGGAGGGGACCTCTAAACCCCACAACAAATACATGCAGATAAGTCTTCCACAAACCTAGGAAAACACTGACATGTGCACATCATGCAGCCTTGGCTGTAAGATCTTTTCAGACAGACAATCTGTCAATAATAATTCAATTAAGTCAGTTAGGTGTGACGTTGGGACAGTATTTGAGTCTCTGCTGTTACAGATGTCACACATGAGCAGAGAGATACTCATGCCTTACCATCCAGTTACCCCTCCCATCGCGATCTGGGTGGCCACAGAATACTTCTCAGCAATCGGGCCGGAGTTGCTCCCAAACACCCTACTCCACCACTGGTGCCGCCGGGCATATTCTGTCAGGTCCACAACCTCATAAACCTCCTCTTCACTCTCTGGGTCGTCCTGACCTGCTACGACAAAATAACGTGTAACGTTGAAACTGAAATACTTTATATGTAGTTCCACTAGCAGTCCACAATACAGGGGTTCATATGCACACTAAATGGCATTTAACCTCACTCACTTCACCTCTTGTTTCCATCCCAAACATCGAGGAGCACTTACATTACAGTGGTGTTTAAAATGCCCGCGCTCTGTCTGTCTGTTCAAACCCCAAAACGTAAAAGCAACCCTTCAGATATATTACGCCTACTGTAAGGGTAGTTCAGCTACCACGGGCTGTAAATGCTGCTTCTTTACTCTATGTAAATGAATTGGGAAGCTAATGCTAGCTGGCTAGCGTCAAATGGCTACCAATACAATACCGTGCACACAAAACTGCTTTCGGTTTCCTTTTTTGGATTCTTTTAAGCATCGAAGTCAAGACCGCATCCCAATTACATTATCGTCGGCGCAAAACGTTCTAAATTCTATACATTAAATAGGGTAATACTGTCGTATTTCTAATAAACAAAATATCTCTCACCTTCCCTGTGATCCACCGTCGCCATTTTGGAGAGAGCGGTTATGTCACCAGGATGTTGACATTGCTAAACCACGCCCACACTATGACGCTCTGCCACGTCAATTAAAATGCTTTGATCTCGCTTGATTAGGCTCAGCAATTTAGCAGCGTTATTACTAAAATGCTACAACTTGTTCTGCGGATGACAAAGATTTCAAAGAATTCTTATGGGACTTTGAAAGTGCAAACAGAGGATACATGGTGTAAAAGGCTCAGAACGAATGATGCATTGCAGTCATCGTTTAAGCTGCCTGTAAGGAAAAACGGTCAACTGAATCCAAAGTGTCATTCTAGTTTTATATAGTATATGGTGTAAATTCATATCACTGAATACTACATGATAATTTATCGTGGGGAAATTATTGCAAGTCTCAGGGAAAGTATATTTTACTTTAATGCACATGGGTGACAGACACATTAATAGAATAAGTACTTCCGAGTATGCTTCCAGAATAATCGTGATATAAAAGATGAGTGGATTGCAGGGAGAAAATTAGTATTTAAGATTAAAGAATGATATACCAGGGAAGTCATATGGTGGGGATGCGAACGCTCCTATTGGCTGAAGAGGGAGGAGAGGGCGTGGCTAGCGCGGCGCGTGGGTTCGCTTGGGTGACACAATTATAACAACTTTATCTTCGCGGCCGAAACGCATTTTATTGTGAAATACTCACATCTGAGATACTGTACTCAGTTATTCGCATTCAAATAGCGGTGCAATATCACTTTGTGATGAAAAATGTGACGTTTGAGGAGCTACCCGGAGAGCGCGTCTGTCCCCCCGAAAGGATTTACTATATCGAATCGCATCTTTTCATCCTGGGAAAAAGTTTTTGATCCTTTTGTTTTCTCCAGTTTTTCTTCTTTGATTCGGCGGAGCAAACCGTTTGTCCCCGCGTCGCGATTTTCCATGCAATCGTGCGGTGTGTCGCTCGCCGCTGCTGCCTGCGCTGCTGCTCGGAGTCTCGGCTCGGCTTCTTGTAGTGGTGATGAGGGAAAGAAAATGGCGGCGGGAAAAGCGAGTGAAACAGAGGAGGACTTTCCGACACTGACAGCCCAGGAGAGGGATAGTTTGGCCGGGATCGACAGGTCGGAATAGTAACCCCGTGCACGTACACTAACGCACACTTTGAAAATGAATTGTTTTCTTTCCTTGCATGTCGAAAATGTTTCTGCGCCGCTCTGCAAGTGATTCTGAACCGCCTATGTTGTCTTCTTGCTTGCAGCTCACTGTTTGGATTTCAGAAGCTTCATGAAGATGGCGCCAGAACGAAGGCCTTGTTGATGAAGGTAGTGAATCTAACTGGGTGTATTTTACAATAAAACAGCACCCTGATTCCCGGGATTCACTCCAAGCCACTTAACTACCATGCACGGCAGGGAATTTGCTCTCAAAGTAGCAAGCCAGTCTGAATGCAAGTGGCCCACTCGCTTGGGAGACCAAGGCCAGCTAGCCGCAGCCCCTCTTTTAGCCAGTCAGCTAGGCTGCTAGGTAGCTACTCTCATCCGATGAACAGCGACCCTGCACCTGCGGCTACGCGGTGTTGCTAGTCATGATAAATGTTAGCCAAGTAGCTATTGCTCTCTTGATGTATCTATTTGGTTAACGTTAACATATCTCAATGTTTGCTAGGCAGCCGCCCTTCCCTGTTAGCTAAATAGCTAACGTTATTCCTTCCAGCGTATCCTTGTGTACTTGCAATTGTACAACCAGCAACACAACGTCGTCACGGTTTTGTGTAGCACATTGATTCCTGGATACGTTGCACTTAAATGAGAAGTTTTCTGTCGTTTGGAGATTGTTTTATTGCAAACATTTTACTCCCATGTCCAACCTAAAACTCAAGTGTCTTTATGTAGCTACAACTGGTGTAACGTTTGTGAAAGTTACGTTGTAGCCTTCTTCAGGGTGCACCAAATACAGCTCACCCGTTTACGGTATTTGGTAAGACTAGCTGTGCACGTAGCATTTGCATTGATCTAGTGTCTTGGTCACATTCTGTTGGGTTGTTTTTGTGGCACTGCATTGCTCCACGTAATGCACTTAAGGGCATAATCCGGTCGTTTTCGTTTGTAGTCGGTGTGAACGAGTTGACTAACGTTACGAGGAACGTTAATGGCTGGCTGCCTGTCCAAGATGGCGGGACATGGCGGAGTGACACCGATGGCTATATAACCCATTTGATATAAATATATTCCTCCGAATCGTGTGTGTGTTGCTCAAGTGTGTCTTGACTTCCTCTCGGGTCTGTGCTCTTTCTGAAATCGTGTTCCTCTTGCCGACCTAGGTGGTGTCGGCTCCTTTTGTTTACAGTTTTTATTGCCCCTGTTTGGCTCCGCATGTGCTCTCGGACTAGAAAGCTACATGTTAACCGGGCTCAGTCTACCTGTACACAACCCACTGCTGGGCTAACGAAGAACAAAGCCCTCTCTTGTGATTTTTTTTTTTTGTAATCTTGAACAGTGGATGATGTAGAGAAGATGATGCAGTTGACAGCTCATGGTTTGAGGGACCATCCGCAAATCTGCTCGCTAGGTGGTGTGGGATACCTAGGAAGTGGGACTACTCCTCTGGCATCAGCCGCACAGAAGCAGCCGAAAGCTCTGGTGTACCATAGAATGCTGAAGAAAACAGTGTGCGTTACAGTCAGTGTAGTAGGTTGCAATTTGAACTGCACATTGCATATGGTTAAAGCAGAAGAAGCTCATTATCATGCATCTTTTCAGAGCCCTAACTGATGCAATCGTTTAACACACTATGTAAAGTCTTTATATGCTTTTTTTGTTGTTGGTAATCCTGCCATTAAAACCGCTTACCTGCCCTGTTGAAACAGCCTTTCAAAGGGTCTCTTTTGTCATGAACCCTCTGGAACTGGTTTAGTGTTAATGGTTCATGTTGTGGGTCATACTTAGTTTTTTTTGTGCTTAACGCAATGCATTTGTTGCTGGTTGACAATGGTGCTTATGGTGGCAGTAACATTTGACACACTCATAAGACATATCTTGCTCCATACTTAGTGTCTGTCGCCAGACTTTCCTTTAACAGTCCTACTCTTTTACACCCTGGTATAAATACACACAGGTCCTAGGGGCACTTGCGCAGTCCAGTTGAATAACTCACAGCCTCAGGTGTCTTTTATGTTTAAGGTATTACAGCCAGACAGCAACACCAGTCAGAAATGTCATAGTTAACGTGGCTGAATGATTTATCGGGCAGACACTGACTTTACTAAACTAAGTGTCGACGAAATGTGACCAATCTACACTAAATACTGTACTTGGGCAGCGTTGTTTAAACATTGCAACAGTGCAATTTTACAAACCTCTATGCAGTCATGCTGACAAAAGGAACAGTTTGGAAGTCTTTCAACAGTTCCAGGTTAACGTCCACAGACGGATTTTATATTGAAAAGAAAAGAGGGCTGGTATTGAATATGCCAATACCCAAAGTTTGGGTATTGAGAGATGACTATGTTAGATCCAATGTTTGCAACAGACAATTAAGAAAATAGCATAGCTATAATTGAGATCCTAAAACCATGAAATCACGTAGAGCACATTATGGAAATTGCTCTTTGTTAGGTCTGTATTGTAGGGCTGCTGTATTAGTCATTTCTGCTTTTTTTACTTTCCCCCAAAGACAAATAAACATTAGCTGTTGATGTCTCAGACACAGAAAGCACATTATTTAAGTTTATTTTGCTTCAATAAAGGCTTTCTGCATGTTAAGATTCCATACCTGCATTAGACACATTGTCTCATTGAATAGTTGTCTTCTGCACCCCCCTGAGAAATGGCTTATGAAAGCAAAATGGCAAATTAACAGGAATTTGGCCTTACAAATAATTAACCTCAACTATGTCTAACTCCAATGTCAGATATTCTGTATTTAAGTCTGCTGAGAATTAGTTGCATAAACTCTCATTTTGTCACATATTTGAACTATTAGAGAGTTCTGCTCATAGCGTATTCGTTTTGATTGACTACCCTGTCTGGCACTTTGGCCACAGCGTTGGATGCACTGTTGCTGTAGATCCACTTGCAGATAACTGGGTTTAACATTTCTAGTAACTAGGTGGCAATGACGTAAACTTGGAATAACTAGACAGGAGAACATCTTGAACGCAGGTGTGTCCCTATTTTTATTTTCTACATGTGAGACTATCTTTATTGGTGGTCAGTTTTAGTTTTTCACCTTCGTCCTTTTTTGCGTTTAAACTGTGGCACTTTTTGCAGCTGTGGCCGCTCAATAGTTAAGAGAGGTCATTAAAAGAGGACAGTATTTCCCATGGGGATTATTCACGTAAAAAGCAACGTACCATTTGCACAAGTTGACTTTGCTGCTCTGTAAATTGAACACCAAGCCTGTTCTTGGACTTGGGTCGTGCCGCAGATGTAGCATGAAACAGAATCATTGTGTTGCATTGAGGTTATGCACTAGGTTGAAATCAGTTAGGGAACACATGCTGCATGGACTTACCTGGCCTTTCGTGCAAAGCTAACATGAAATAAAGGGCCTGTGTGTAAGGGTGGGGAATATAGATATCCTGTATCATGGATATCATATCTGTATTACATATCTTTAGTTTGTGGCTAATCCAGCGAAGTAAATGTGTGACAAAATGTAAAGTAAATGAACGGCAGAACAAGTAGAAAGATCCAATGTTGATATAAACAGTTGTTGAAACTACTTGTAGATCCTGCTCATTGTCTGCAATGGCCTCATTCACTCTCAGATACATGGGGTGCTGTGTGGTAGAAACCGTATGAAGAAATATCTGACGATTGAGAGTGTGTACTGTCATATCACCTAGTCATGCAGGGTGAAATGACACCCCATAGTCTCCAATGATTCTTAAATAATGCTGGCTAGCTAACCTGTTCCTTTGTGTTGCTCTAGTTCTCAACTCATATTAGGACGTCTAATAGCTAATGTAAACAGTGCTTATTTTAGTCTGTGTCTAAAAGGATGTGCAGATCTTTCAAGTCAACCTTGATATTCTCTTACATCTTGCCTTGATACCTCAGAATAACTATGTGGCACTTCAGAGACTATGTACGTATCCGCCGTACTCGTGCTACTAAAAAATGTAACCACACAGAGCGGCAAAAACGGATTGGTCAACTTGGTGCTTCCTCTTACAAGTTTCCAATGCCGGTGGAGATTGTTGATAGTGACGAAAACATGAAGGAAGATGAGGAAAGGCTCAGTAATCTGCTGCTTGTCCTTAACTCCTATCTAGCAAAAACCCATCTCCACCGCAAACCTTGTGCTCACCACAATCGCTGCTCTCCCGCACACTGGATGGAAAAAGGTATACACAGCCTTTGCTCGTACTAGTAATAGTAGCAGACTCCTACTCAATAATGAGGCGCTTCCAACTTTCAGGGCAGTTTTTATTACACTTAATTACTTAAAAAAGGCAATATTACGATGTCAACATTTTGACATTGCTCAGCCTTAACATAATGCATTCATCTGTCTGCTTTCTAACTGTCATACACGCATAACTTCTCCCATATTTTGTATGGTTGCTACGGAAATGACAAAATGTTGAAGTGTTAACCCCAAGTCCTCTGTAGTGAGGAAGAGGACTGTGGTCTGATAGTTGATTGGGTTGTGAACAGTTGTGTTTGTGAGACTGTGTTTGGCTCCAGTGAGTTTGTCTCTTTCTGTCTTATTAGTTTCTGCATCGGCTACCTTGGCTAGATAATTTACTTTTCAGTCTCCTGATAACAATATAAAATAACTATTTTTGCTTCTTAGACATGACGATTCTACTCACCAAAAGCAAATGTCACGTCTTCTCTGTGTTGTGGAGGTCAAAGGTAATCGATAGGGCTTCCATTTCAAATGAAGCAAAATGATCTCCAGTAGAAACTGTGAGATGAGAGATGCAGTGTTATCCACCTCGTATAAACTTGGACGCCATTTCTCAGTTTTCCATACTGATGCTGCTGCTTCTCTTTGGCTTTGAATGGCAGAGCAGTACTCTGCATTGGGGACCTATCTTTGATGTGATGTCAGTGTGGCACCAGAGAAACCTAGGTGCCAGAATAGGTCATACTCAAGTTTGTTTGCCTTGCTTTTAAGAAAAGACATGGAGAATATGTACTAGATTTTGTGTGTGTGTGTGTGTGTGTGTGTGTGTGTGTGTGTGTGTGTGTGTGTGTGTGTGGTGTGGTGTGTGTGTGTGTGTGTGTGTGTGTTTGTTGTGTGTGGTGTGTGTGTGTGTGGTGTGTGTGTGTGTGTGTGTGGTGTGTGTGTTGTGTGGTGTGTGTGTGTGTGTGTGGTGTGTGTGTGTGTGTGTGTGTGTGTGTGTGTGTGTGTGTGTGTGTGTGTGTGTGTGTGGTGTGTGTGTGTGTGTGTGTGTGTGTGGTGTGTGTTGTGTGTGTGTGTGTGTGTGTGTGTGTGTGTGTTGTGTGGTGTTTTGGGTTGCGTGCCCCTGCTAAAGTTGATTTAAAAAGAGGAATAAAAACATCTTTTGGAAATTAATCTTAATGCCTTAATTAATCAAAATTAGGAAAATCCAACCTTTTAAGGACCCCTATGTTAAAGCAGGCAGATTTTTTTTTTAAAGGCCATTCATTTTATTATTCCAGGATACTATGCATCCTCATAAAGTTTCCTTGGCCTTAGCTTAGTGTATACATGGCTACTAGTGATTTTAGCCTCATTCACAGTCCATATAATTAGTTCATGAGTGGTGATGCGCAGCCGCAGCTCATCCATTTTGTTTAGCAGAGGCCGTACGTTGGGCAGTGATAGCAGATGAGGAGATAGCTTTCGTACTTAGCCCTATTTCCCCAAATTTGTTTACCGTCTCAACGCTGCTTGCAAGCGCTTCTAGTCGGCCTATCCGTATTTTTAGCCCACGCTGTGTTGGCGATCTCTAGATCGAGTCGGAGAATCATCGATAAAGTTCGTATGTATGTAAGACTGTTCTGAGTGAAGTGACTGGAACCAGATAGGCAGGTAACTAAGAGAGACTCTGACCCTGGTGGGCCTACATCATGCCTTTTTTTTTTTTTTTTTTTTTTTTTTTTTTTTTTTTTTTTTTTTTTCTTTCTTTTTTTACTTTTTCAAACTGCTTGTTTGATCAGTTGCCTAGTTTGAATAAATAGTTTTGTTAAATATAACCTGGCTGTGATTTCACCCCCCTTTTGCATGCATGCTTAAAATTGTTCTAATAGAAACTAATAAATACAAATGTTTTAATGCAGACATATGTTGCAGGGACTAGTCATTTTATTATCCTGGTGTCATTGTACATATCAGTGGTTAAACTGAACATTAATGAAATGCTTTAGAGAAGATTTCAAAATATTGCTATATTGCGTATCTCCATATTACCTAGAAGTACTGTGATATTATTCATAGGGTGAGTATGGCTCACCCCTAGTGTGCACCGTACACACCACTCACTTGTTAATTGTCTCCAAAGACTCAGTATAGTTTCTAATTTATTTTAGCTCTTTTTTTGGTTTATGTACCTCCTTTTTTATTTGTTACTTTCCATACTTATCTGTACTTATTGTATCTTATCTACACTATACTTCCCACTACTTCAAGCACGTTTTAAGTAAATTGATAAAAAGCTAAAAAAAAAGAAACCTTGGTTTCGCCCTTGAACTAATTAAAGATCTTGTTGCACGGCATCCATATCACAGGTAGCAGCGACTGTTGTATCTCTTTTTATCAGGACAGAAAGATCTATAATTTAAGACAACAACAACAACAACAGCAAAAAGCCCTAAGCACAGGGTGACCTCTAGCTCACACGGTAGTGTGCGCCCCATGTGGGATGAGTCCTTGGCAGTGGCCAGGCTCTTATCCGACCCGCAGCCCTCTCCCCCATTTCCTGTGCATCTCCACGAAAAAGCCCCAAAAATAATCTTTAAAAACATAAATAGCCTTCAGCACAACTCGTTATCTACAGCAGACCTCGTTCCAGTTAGTTAGCGTAGGGCAGATATGTATCTGCTGAAAAGAACGTGAGTCAACTTGGCCAGAATTAGGGAGCTGACGTCAGCCATGCTGTGACTTTCAAAAGGTCTGAGTGGTTTTCTCTCTCTCCCTCTCTAGTTCCTCGCTCTCCTCTTCCCCCCCCCCATGTTTCTTTTCTTTGTATAATGCAGACATGGACGATGCAGTTTTCCCCCAATCTCTCTCAGGCACCGTGCATGTATAACAGACACACACACTGGAGAGACAAATAGTTTTTGTGTTCTCCCCAGGCTGTCCGCTGCTACGATTCGCTCGTCCTTAAGGCCGAGGGCAAAGTGGAGCCGGAGTTATTCTGCCAGCTAGGCCTCTTCAACCTCCTCTTGGAGGATTACCCGAAAGGTAAAGTAATCTCTCCTCTTCACCTCCAAGAGCTTTGCAGAGTCCTCCTTTCCTCACATGATTTTGTACAGAGACACGGTGTGTGTATCTGGAGACATGCAGTTGGTTCCATTCCAGCTTTACCTAAATGCTGACTATCCACTTTCCATTTTAGTGGTGTTGTGGCATTGATAAAGCCTCGCCTTCACTCTCCTGTTTATTCACAGCATTATCTGCATACCAGAGGTACTACAGTTTACAGTCAGACTACTGGAAGGTGAGACACACAAACACACGTGCCTGCATGCTCCCTTTCTCATTCAGTTAGTGATACTATCACGCCCTGTCAATTTCACACACACACACACACACACACACACATACACACCATCTTGCTTTCTTTCTTACACATTGACTTGCGCACACACAGGAAGCGTGTATCTCGGTTTGGTTACATGCTGGCGTAAAATGCGGTTTCAGGTTTCGTGTCTGAGGCGTATTGTGCTTCTTTCCTGTTTTAGTTGACACTTTGCGGTGAGATTAATAGCTAGCTTTTGGTTTTTCTGATTACTGAACCACGTTGCTGCAAGGTTATGTAAAGGTGTATGGCACATATTGGATCCGAGACATCTGATTACATTTTGAACTTGGCCGTATAAATCTGTATAATATCTTTATTTTAACTGTTTTTCCTAATGGCCTTGCACCTCTCTCCATCCCACCCAGAATGCTGCCTTTCTGTATGGCCTGGGAATGGTCTACTTCCACTATAATGCCTTTCAGTGGTGAGTACCAACTCTCATTATGGAAAAATCTTTTCTCATTAGTAGTAGTGGTGGTGGAACGGACCCTAGTTGAGCTGTGGTATGGATCAACACTCATGATTCCGAATGCATGTGAACCACGTACCACTTCACCCACAACTTTGTGTGAAATAATACAGGCGACACAATTTTTCTGTTCACGTGAACGGAGCATCTTAAAATCAGTTGTATGTTCACGTGAGTGGAGCGGTGGATAGAGGCGGTCATGGCTACAGCAGAAGAACTCAAAAAAAGCTGTGACGCTGGCTACAGAGTCGTATCGGCAACAGTTGGTAGTTGAGTTACTCGAGAATAGGTGGCAATAAGCCGGGTACAGGGCACAGCAAGCTGTCAGTCGTTTCGGCCAACATTATGGTTAAGTTTAGGCAAGGCAAGGCAGCTTTATTTGTAGAGCACATTTCAGCAACAGGGTAATTCAAAGTGCTTTACACAAAATCATTTAAACAGATAAAACACAAGTACAAACAGTTAAAAATCATAAGCATTAAAAACCAATAAAACACATGAATAGACAGTTTAAAACCAAATAGAAACATTAGGACACATAAAACACAAGAATAAAAGTTACAGTGCAGCATAAGAAATTTAAAGAAATGAGCAGTCATTTAAAGAAAGGCAGCATCAAAAAGAAAGCTCTTCAGCCCTGATTTAAAAGAACTGAGAGTAGCAGCGGATCTGCAGGTTTCTGGGAATTTATTCCAGATATGAGGAGCATAGAAACTGAAAGCTGCTTCACCCTGTTTAGTTCTGACTCTGGGGACAGAAAGTAGACCTGTCCCAGATGACCGGAGAGGTCTGGGTGGTTCATAGTGGTTTAGGTGACAAAAAGGGTGTTTTGCGGCAACAGCAGTTAAGTTAAGGCACCAAAATGACTAGGAAAAAGATGGTGTTCTCATTTCCGGGGTGAAAGTCCTTTTGTTTTCCCCGGGGAAAGCAAACTCCGCTTCTCAGCTTGAACGCGCAGTGTTTAATGGCAGTTTTTAAAGTAGTAAATGGAAAGCATTACAAAAGAATAGTGTTTTTTTGCGGATCCGATCCGTGAATCATAACTGTAATCTGAACCGCGAGTGTTGTGATCGGGTGCGCCCTAGATTTAAAGCATTGACTCTTTTTTTGACCACTTCCCCATTAAAGCATTGAATCTATAATCTTTAACTAAAAAAAAAAAAAAGTACAGTGAAATAGGATGGCTGTGGTGTTAATGGAATAGTTTGACTTTTGGAAAATTCGAGGAGAAAAGTTAGATGAGAAGACCAAAACCACTCAAGTCTGTACGGTAAATACGAAGCTGGGGCCCGTTGCCAGTTAGCTTAGCTTGATGCCAAACAGAACTTCTGAATTGGCAAAACAAGTAAGTCACTTGTTCTGTTGTGCATTTTATTGCTCTAAAGGCTAAACCAGCCCTGTTTGAAATGCAGCTGAACATGCTTTAAACAAGGGCCAATAATGCACAGGATTGCAAAGTTGAACTGTAGTCCGTTTATGTGTTTGTTGTTACCAGCGGGGCAAAAATGCTTTTGTGAAGCTGTCCTATATTGTTTCCATGGTAACACCACATCCAGAGAGTAATGGGCTGTCTCAAAACTCTGGACAGAATAAAAAAAATAACAAAAGAAAAAGCATCGGCAGATATAGCTATTATTCTCAGTGGCTGCAGCCAAACTACAAATAGTGTTCAAGAGGCACATGCAAATCCAGTATTTTGAAAAGACCTAGGACATCTGTCATGCCTGGAACGTTTCTTATATAGCAAGAGCTATACGTCAACATTTCAACTACCTCCAATAAAAGCAAATAGAGCTTGTACTGGTTAACTCTCTGCTGCAGAATTAGTTATTAAGCTGCCGTCTGATTGTGAAGCAAGCACAGCAGAACAAGTGACATATGGGGTGCTATCTCAGTTACTGTGGAAGGAACAGCTTTAGTGTTCAGTTCAAGATTGCACCCATGCAGCGTGACTTGAATGAACACTGACAACAGAATGTGCAGCACCTTAGATCGTGTTCACGCCTGTTCTTCCTTTCTCAATGTTCAGCACAAATACGAGTTCGCTGTTAGTTGCACTCCTTGTCAGCGTTTAGAGATTTATCACCTGGTCCTCGACGATCACGTGTTTTTATTCCCTCTTTTCTATTTGTAATACTGCCCTTCCCCCTTCTCTTCATCATGTCCTCCATTGGTCCCACAGGGCGATCAAAGCATTCCAGGAGGTGCTGTACATTGACCCGGGCTTCTCCCGGGCCAAGGAGATCCACCTTCGCCTGGGTCTCATGTTCAAAGTCAACACAGACTATGAGTCAAGCTTAAAGGTAGGTCCAGGTTGATTTCATTTCCTCTAACTTGCATTTCCTCTAAGGGCTGCACGATATGAGGAAAATATGCGATAACGTTGTTGAATATCCTGATAACGATATTATTTGCGATAAATAAACCGATCTTAAAGTGTACTTTATTCTGCATTTCTGCTGCTTTCAGTATTCCGCTAAACTACAACAAATTGCTTGTTAAAACAAATTGAACATGGATTTGTTCAATTTGATATGGCATGTAAAACAGTTGGAATAGTTTCTACTTTTCTGTGACAGTTGAGAAGACATTTGAGGACGTTATACTGGGCATTTTTCACCATTACTTGACATTTTTATAGACAAAACAAGTAATCGATTTAATTGAGAAAAGAGCCACAATAAATCAACAACGAAAATAATTGTCGGTGTTAGCCCAAATTGCAGGTTATTCTGTGTTTTTACTGATTCCTCTACCCATGTTCTCTCGCAGCATTTTCAGTTGGCTTTGATTGACTCCAACCCCTGCACTTTGTCCAAAGCTGAAAGTAAGCACCTATTGTATTTATTTTACTCATTTTTAATTTATTTACTTATTCATAATTTCCCCCTACTAATGATAGAAATTGTAGACTTACTGACTGATTTGGTAGACATGCAGCAAATGTATACATGTATTTGTTTTATATGCATTACACATTGCGTCACATTATTTGTTGTGGTATAAAACTCCAAACGCCGTTCTCAGCCTGCCAGCCGGTCATGGAATGATCATCCTGGAGAGGGAATAGTGGCAGAGAAACTCCACGTCTTCTTGTGTTTGTTTATGTTGCTGCTGGGGTTCAGTCCTGGCATTATTTGATATGCCACTGCCATGTCATCACTCCCGCCGGGTACCTGTTACCTTGGCGACGGCAATATCCATTTTTTTGCCCAGTGTCTCGCTGTTTGCCTTTCCCTTAGTGTGTCACGCACACACACACACACACACACACACACACAGACGTAGCAAGGGCAGCCCCTGTCTTTCTTCTTCCGCTCTCTCGCTCTCTCTCTCCCACTCCCTCCCTCCCTCCCTCCCTCCCTCCCTCCATCTGCTAAGAGTCACTCAGGCAGCTTAGATCAGACACTGCAGCGCTTCAGACAAAGGAAGGTGCCGCCAGGAGCACAGCTACCTATCTGGTTTGTTACACTTAATGTAGACCGGCAACCTTGGCTTTCTGACACCTCTTCATTGACAACGCAGCACTACTTTTCAAAGACTATGAGGAGCAATAACTTTCAGTTGGGGTGGGAAACCATTCTTAAATGCCAAATAACCTCAGCCTAACGTTTCCTTTTTCTTTCTTTTCACAGTTCAGTTCCACATTGCTCATTTATATGAGATTCAGGTAAGTGCTTACTTTTATTTAACCTCTGTGTCAGTTGTGCTTTCTCCCAAGGACTCAAGACATATGTTTTGGTTTCTGTCATTTGTAGTTGTAAAAAAGAAACCAGCGCTGCGTGTTGATTGAGTGTCTAAGGCGATGGCTCATCCTAACCCAGGATGTGAAATCACAGCGCATCTAAATTTGAGGGATAGCCCTGTTTTTTGTTTTGTTTTTTTAACCAGGTGCTGACAAATTAAGGAGGGAGCAGGGTGCGTGAGTGGGTGGCATGCGGGAGGGAATAGATCACTCGCAGCCGATCGAGGGGGTTGCCATGGAAACAAGAGTCTGTCTCCCACCTCTTTTGTATGCTGGTGGTCTCTCTCTTTATGTTCTCTCTTCAGTAGAGAAGTACAGTAGCTCTAGCCGGTGCTGGGAGCAGCAGCGCGTCCCAACTAATGTACAGTATGTTGTTGTTTTTTGTGCTGTGTCAGAACACACACACTGCAGTAGAAGTCTCAGACTTAGGTTGCATGCTGCCTGTGAGCAGCAAATCTTTGGTGCAACTAAATGTGGAGGAGTAGGGAGGGCCATGAAGAAGGTTACGATGGCAATCCTGTTTTGTTATGCTGCGCATTCGAGAGGTGAAAAGACGGACAAGAGTCATGGATTGAAATTGAATCCTTGATGCTTTAAAGAACTTCACTCTTTTGTAATCAGTGTTTTTATTTTCTCTTCTCCTCACCCTCTTGTTGTCCCATTACTCTCTTTGACCTTCTATTGCTCACTGCTCCTCCACTCCTCATATCCAGAAGAGGTACCGGGCTGCCAAGGAGGCCTATGAGAGCCTTCTGCAGACGGACGATCTTCCGGCACAGGTGAAGGCCACTACCCTGCAGCAGCTAGGTAAGAGTGCGCACAGAACCATATATTTCTAGGGGGACTTCTTTTCCCGTGAAGCTGAGAAAACTCCTGTTTCCCTTCCATCTCAACTAGGGCTGTACAATTAATCGCAATTTTGATGAAATTGCAGG
>NC_045756.1:6286744-6316744 GCF_008692095.1 Etheostoma spectabile
TTTGTTAAAAGCAAAATGTGTAAAACCAAAGTGTTGTGGTGCTGCAGAGACGTCCCAGCGTACAAATCGTATCTTATAGGCTAAAGAAAACATTTTTGTTTGGTACAGATCCTTACAAAAATCACACTGTAATCATTTTTAATTTTAAAGCTCCCATGGCATGAAAATTCCTCTTGGAGATTTTTTAACATTAAAATGCATTCCCCCAGCCTGCCCAGGTGTAAACCGAGCCCTGGGTATCCTGCTCTGCCTTTTGAGAAAATGAAAGCTCAGGTGGGCCAATCTGAAATCTTGCCCCTTATCACCTCATAAGGTTACTTCTCCTTTCTCTGCTTTGCCTACCCAGAGAATTTGGCCCACCCATTACTTAAAAATAGCTCATCTTAAGGAAAGCTCATTCTGATTCTGATTCTGATTGTGGGACTGTCTCTAGTGGCTGTTATTCTGCACCAAGGCTGAATTTTGGGAAAGAGACTTCAGATGTGGTTTTAGGGGACCACTATGGTCTATATAAAAGCATCCAAAGAGCACATCATGGGACCTTTTTTAAAAAAAAAAATTTTTAATAAGAAACAATGTTTCTTAAATGATCATTCTAATTTCCGGCCCACACTTTGGCCATCCTCAGGTGGAAGGCCTGAAATGGGAGTATCTTTTCGGAGCATTAAGCTGTTGTATAACCTTCTTTATACAAAAATGATCATTCCCTCCAATATTGTGAATCCAATCACAATATCAGTCAAAATAATCAGAATTACTCATTTGACTCATAATGTGCAGCCCTAGTCTCAACAAAGATGTTATTGGTGCTATGAGTCAACAACGTTTGAATGTTTTCCAGGCTGGATGCATCACACAGTGGAACAGCTCGGGGACAGAGCCAGCAGGGACAGCTATGCCATCCAGTGTTTGCAGAAATCTCTGGAGGCCGACCCCAACTCTGGACAGTCCTGGTACTTCCTTGGCAGGTACGTCGCACACACATTCGCAACATCAGAAGATGATGTCATTTAGCGTTGCAGTGCTTGTGACATTGGCCAAAATAAAAAAAACAGGGAAGTTATGGTCAAGGAAACTTGGTTAAGTATGTAAGAACATCAATATAATGGTCCTGGGATTCACACTGTGTCCTAGAGTAAATGGTGATAGTTTAGTTGGTCCTGCTCAGGACATTTGAAAACTTTTGAAAGTGTGGAAAGTTAATTGAAAGGCTTTTGTTTTTTCTGGACAGTAGTCTGAAGTTATAACATTAAATACTGATACTCTGATGGAATCAGGATCGGCCGGGGCCTCTTTTAATTGATCAGGAGTCCCCTGTGCCATCCAGCATTGGTCTCCATCAATCACTGGCACTGCTTCTTAACACACAATATTGTGAGAAAATGTGGTGAATGGGGAAACAACCTGCATCCATCTTACCTCTAATTTTAGGTTGTCATTTTAAGGTAATGGGAATTCTTATGTTAGCCTGACTTAACTTGAGATCAGGGGGGCAAAAAAAAAACCTTGATCACATGAAATGCCATCCCAAAACTTTACAGCATGCTGCATGCAGTCTTATACTATAAAGTTCAAATGACAATAACGTGTAAAAAGAAGCTCTATGAATCAGTTATTTGACACATTTGCCTAAATGCTTTCCATGTCTGTAGCACAACCCTTACAGCCTGTGTCTCCTGCAGGTGCTACTCTAGTATTGGGAAGGTCCAGGACGCCTTCATCTCCTATCGGCAATCCATAGACAAATCAGAGGCCAGTGCAGATACCTGGTGCTCTATAGGGTAAGGGTCAATTTGTTCACTCAAGGCTGCAGTTACCTTCTCTTTTAATAGTGTGTCTATATGACAGACTGTGGAAATACATGAATGCAAACTACCGTTGTCACCTTTTTAAGGTTTGTGAATAAATGTTTGGGAGTGACCTACATTCTTACCTTTTTATCTTTTGTTTTCCAAATCTATTCACCCATCCTACCTTAATTTTCCCAAATTAACCCCTTGATTCAATCACTTCATTATCCCTTACACTTCCTTTGTTTATCCCTCTTGTCTATCTTTATCATCAATTCCTCCTCATTTTCACTTCCTCATTGCTTCCTCTCGCTGCCCCTCTGTCTTTCTCCCATGCACCCCTTCCTCGCTTCCACCCACCTCCCCATTCCCCACCCTTAGGGTGTTGTACCAGCAGCAGAACCAGCCCATGGACGCGCTGCAGGCCTACATCTGCGCCGTGCAACTGGACCACAGCCACGCCGCTGCCTGGATGGATCTGGGCACGCTGTACGAGTCCTGCAACCAGCCGCACGATGCCATCAAGTGCTACATCAACGCCACACGCAGCAAGGGCTGCACCAACACCACAGCGCTAACCCACCGCATCAAATGCCTGCAGGTGGGTGGAGAGTGGAATTTAAAGCAAGAGACGCCCATACAATGGCTGTTTGGATGCAGCTTCAGTTTCATAGTCCTAAATATAAGGAGAATGTAACAATAAAAAGATGTTTGAATGCAGCTGTCAGCAACCGCATTTAAACGGGTGTGGTACACCTGTAAAAATAGAAGCAAAGTGAAACCAAAGGGACTGTCATTTTGCACACACACACAGACTCACACACTTTCTGCCAGCCTGGATATCATTATTTAAAAGTGCCATGTGTCTGGCTCTGCATTAAGGAAACTTGGCCTGCATCGCGGCTTTTATCCAATATCTTTTGTAGTGTAGTTGGTATAAAAGTGTTGAGAGAGAACAGCAGCAGCTTAATGACACATGCTGTCATATCATTAACTGAAACGGCTGCCTCCTATTTATGTAATTTGTGCGCTCCACAGGTGTTTTAACTGAGCTCAATTGGCCGTATGTGGCAGCTGGTGTACCTGGACAAACAAAGACTTGTATTTACTATTTTATTGAAATGGCAGATTACAGATCAATCCGAAAATGCCTGGATTAGTTTGGGACATCATGAATTGAAAACGCTGGCTGCTGTTTATTTGTTCATGCTGCTCTGGGGCTCACACGCTAGGAACAGATTCACCCAAAGCTGTTCGGTGCATCTCATGTGCATTATGGCCAGAGGACACGCAATTAGTGCCACAAAATGAAGACAAAATAAAAAACACTTACCAAAGTTTCTCTAATGATGCCATTTAAAAGGCATGCTGAGAAATACACAAATACCTTTTGAAAAGCACTGGCCAGTGCAAGCTGATGGTTGGTTCCCTCAGCAGCGGCGGCCTCTTGTTTTTCCTAACTTTTCTAAAATTTAAACTCCTTTCCTCTCTCCTGCCCTTTGCTAGCATCCCTGTGAAGTCACAACTGTGTTAAATAAGTCTATTTAATTCCACAGGGATGTGATTAGGGAATCCTATTGGGCACAAAGGAAACCTCCTACAAGACCTAAAAGCCTACAGCGAGGAAAAACCTGAGAAACTGAATCAAGTGTCCAGAATACAATAAAACTGACCAGGGATCTCTATTTTTGCCTGACTTCCACCTCCCATTCTTTCATGACCTTAACTCATGCCTGGCTGATAGGTAGTTGCTCCTTACTGGAACCTCTTTTGCTGCGTATGCTGGGCAGCGTAATAAAAGGGAAACACGTTGTAGCACCCTTGAGGAATAACTTCCTTTATTTTAAGGATTCCTTTTTTTAATCTTGAAGACAGATTGTTTCATGGGGAAGCCAACAATTGCCGACTCAAACTTGCCCTTCCATAGATTTAACAACCGGGGTTTTAACAATCCCCGTATCTCATGTGTTAGTTTATTCATCTATATTTTCGTCCACGCAATGTCATTGTCCTTTACATATGCATGACGGAATGTTACATTTTCCACCAGTTATGTTAGCATAAATCCATGGCATTAAGGCAAGCTCACAGGCTTGTTTTAATGGAATTGTGAATGTGTCCGGGATTACTGTTACTGAATGTCACTCGAGTACCTCCTTGTGTGGTTGATGTACACAACATAGGTCTATTAGCCAGCCAAGACACAAGTTTGCATATCGCTGTCAGTTTCCAACCTAGCTTCACTTGTGCTATAACCTCTACCTATTTACCATTGCTGATCATTTCCTTGTTTTGAGGTCATCGTTTTCCTCCCCTCCCCCCCAAAAAAAGCCTTGTGTTTTATTATTTTTTTTGTTTTTTCACGTCGTTTTCCATTCCCCTAGGCTCAGTTGAGTAACCCCCAGCTCAGTAGCCTACAGGGTAAAAGTAAAATGCTCCCTCTTATTGAGGAGGCATGGAGTCTACCAATCCCAGCTGAGCTAACCTCCAGGCAGGGAGGCCTGAGCAGTGCACCACAGCAGGTGAGAGACCAGATAGAGCAACTTACACCTCCTCCTCCCCCACCCACCCACCCACTCCCTCCCCTCCCTCCCTTCCCTGTGACTGAGTGCACACTCAGACACATAAGAACTCAAACACTTAATCGTAATGTACACGCAGACATACCTGCAGGTCAACAAATGCGCATGCACTGTTGTCCATACTGATGGGTAACACTTGAGCTTAACTTCACCTTTTTGTGTGTGTTTGTCTAAAGAAGCCAACTGCAATATTCTATGAATACCTTTTTTTTAACTCCAAAATGAATGCTAGATTGGAGACTTTGACTTTTATTGTAAGTGCACTGTTTCTGCTTCAAGGTAACAGAAATTGAATACCAAGTTATTCATCACACTATTTTCAAGTGTGACATGTCCAGGTCATGGCTGCTTTATGGCATCTGTTTTGAACGAGGCGAGGTCTAGCCAAGTGTTGCCCAGTCCTGCACTCCCCTCTTCTTCTCCACAGCACAGTTGTCACTCGGCTTCACCCATCACGCTCAGTTCGAAACCAAAACCAATAAATCAACAAAACACTTTTCTCTTTCCCATTCAATTTCCCCTTCTATTTTTTCCTGTTTTTAATCTAATTTGGTATACAGGATAACCGCCCCCCACCCTGCAGTTCATTCACAAATCCAGTTTTGCTCTTTGTCTGCTTTGCTTAAGAGCGGGAGATGATAATTCTCACACTCATTGACGTTCGGCCTTTATGGCTTTTGACCCTGCCCCAGTGTGATTGGTGAGGTCGTGCTGCTGTAGAGTATACCCCGGCTTCCCATTGGCTCTGTCCATCTTCCTCCCCTTTTCAGTAGTTGACCTTAGATGTCCTGGAGCTGCTCACAAAGCGCCAGCAACGCCCCCTAGTGTCTCATCACCACGTCACTCATTCATGCCCATCATACTGTAGATGCGAGTAATTCTGTTGTGTTTGTGTGTGATCACTTTTGTGTGTGTTATTGACCTCTAGCATCGTTGATTTATCGGCTTTTACTTGGTGAGAGTCAATTCACTGTGAGACAGATTCCAATGTGAATGCTTATGGAATGGGGACATTTTGGATAGGGTCAGATGTGACTTCATACATAGCTTTTTTTGTTTGTTTGCCCAGTTATTGCTATGCACTTTACATAAATGAAATGTTTTTTTTATTTATCTCCAAGTTCTGGTGGAAGCAGAATGAGAGACTTCAAAGGACTATAGAAGTGTAGCAGTCGAATATTCAACTTATTTTAAAGGCAGCTGTAACAAAACAAAGCAAGCTAATGCTACTCCATTTTAAAAGCAACAGTGAGGTGTTGTTAAAAATAAATTCCTGAGCAGTCACACCTAGCTCATAAGCCCCCCCCCATCCCTAGAGGTAATGGTAAGGCTGTCAGTGTGTGGAATGTGTTTTACCCTTTCACTTTAAAGGTTGAATTAGGCTATTGTACCCTTAAACCGCTGCAACTGCCTTATATTGTCTGAAAGTGCAATATGGAATACATGGATTTGCTGTAAAGAATTTATACTAAGAGTTGTTATGACAACTTTGAGGGCTGCAGGTGTTGACACGAAGCAGTAGTGATGATTTTCTACCAAGAGAACTACCCCGGGGCTGTTGTTGCTCTATGAAGTAACACCTTCAGATACACAGGAATGTTTTTGCTCTACATGTCCTGCTTGTTTGTTTAAGCGCCAACACAGAATCACAGTATTGCTCTCCTTTTTCTCTCTTTCTTCTTATTCTCCATCCTTTGCTTTGCTTTGCCCTTTGACCACTTCCTCCTGCCGTACTATGTTTTCTCCCTGTTGGCTACTTGATGAATAAATATTCTTGATTGCTTTTTCCACACTCCCTCCATTTAATTTTCCATTATTTGTTTTTGCCACTTATTTCTCCCACTTGCTTTACGCTTTCCTGTCTTCCATTACCTTTTTGTTATGTCCTTTCTTGTACGTTCTTTTCCTCCATACGTCTCTTTTGCTTCCCTCCGCCTGCACTCCCGCCATCCTCTCCCCTCCAGGCTTGTAAGCCCAATCACAGTGCAGAAGGTGGGGGCTTGGGTCAGTCTCTGCCCCCTCATGTGGGCCCACTGGGCCAAGCAGAGGACCAGTCCTGCCCCACCAAGAGGAGGAGAGCCTCCAGCCCTGCCAAGGTAAATGCCACAGTGACGGCGTCATTTAACTGCTGCTTTCCTCTTATAGCAGGCAGAGTTACAGTCATGCAGTTTAATCAGTACTCTGTCCTTAACTACTTCCTTTACACCTTACATGTTATGCATATTTTCAATTTTATAATGGGTTTTTCAGGGTGATTCATGGGTCAGTAACCCACCACAGCAGCCAGTTCCCAACTGGTACCTCTCCCCGCAGAAATTACAGGTTAGCAATAGCTCTCATCTCATATTAAACTTAAGTTTTATTATCTCTGCTTGCGTAAACTATTTTTTGTGTCCGTTTATCTTCAGGCGCTGGAACAGATGCGGAGTAACCGGGCCAGCCTGAAGCCCCAACAGCTTCAGATTTTGGGGCAGCTGGAGGCTCAGCTCGCCATGATGCAGCAGCACCAGCACCAGGTAAAAACCTCTCCCGTTTCTCTCACTCACACACACACACACACACACACACACACACACACACACACACACACACACACACACACTTGGATCAAACATTTACACGTGTCACTTGCCGTTCATTCATTCATTCATATTTATTATACAGGAAAGTTAGAAAAAGCAACATTACATTACAATGTAAAAACGGGCCTGACTCAGTTTAAAAACTGGTTTTCAGCAGGTTCCTGTTCTGCAGAAACGTAAAACGTTGGTTAATTAAATTAAATCAATTTTACATTAAAATGCTTTCCTGATCCTTATCTTGGTCTAGCATTCCCTGTTCCTGTCAGGTTCACACAAGGCCTAGGACTGTTGAATCAACATGTATTTACCCTCAGAAACTGCCATTTCCATACATGATGCACATCTGTACCCATGAATGCTTGGACAAAATATGTTTTACATGTACGTGTATGCATGATGATCCATGCTAGTGTTGTGTGTGCCACTACATGACATTTTCACAGTAACGTGTTAGAATTTAATTACATAAATGTTAGAATAAATGAACTCACTAATCCAGAGTGTGAAGACGCTGCATGATCTGTGATCCTACTGTGGCATTCAGACCTGACGGGAGCTAGTCCAATCCTTTTCATGGTGTCGTGGCATGCATAGCTGTTCAGCCGTTGTGGTTTGGCACATAATACGATGCAAGTGAGAGCAGGAAAGTTTAAACATGGACAGATAGCAATGTTAACATGTTTTTCTAACTGACTCTGAATTGTCTTTTGATGGTAGAGTTCACCCATCTGGGTCTCTAACCAGGTTTTAACAAACAATAATAAATGACACAAAACAAAAGTTTCAAGCTTTAATTACAGTTAAACTAGTGTTTTATGGTTGTCATCTTTTCCATTTATAGATGAGACAGAATGCCTCAGGAGGTCAGGTGCGCCCCTCTCTCCCCAACGGCCCCACCACAAACTCCCTCCCCTCCCCCAACCCCAGCCTCCACCCCATCCGGCCCCACTTGGGACCCCAGCGGCCCCTGTGCCCGCCTCAGCCACTGGCCAATGGGCCCGTGGGCCCTGGGACACATGGACACTTAGACTCCCTCCCTGTGGGTGTTAGTAGTAACAGTAGTAATAATCAGTCAGGGCCCATAGCCACAGGACCCAACGGAGATGTGCCTTACCTGCAACCTGCCGGCAGCGGCGACGCAGCACTGCTACCTCACACCTGCACAAGCACGCAAACACAGGACGCCACGCCGCGCCAGGCCCTGCACCTAAACTCCTCTCAGGTTAGACATCACTCACTGTTGTTGTGTTTTCAGTGCCTGTGACAGAGCATCCACACGTCCCAAACAAGCTCCCTCTTGCAGGTTCTCCAAACCTCAGCTAAGAAATTACGTAATTAGTACAATTTATTTTATTTGTAAAATAGTTTTATCCTGCTTTCTGTTGTAAAATAATCCATCAAAAAATCCATCAAGTGGTTTCTTGAAGCTGGCTGTGAAGTCCCTCCCGTGAGACTGTAAATGAAAGTGTGCAGGAATTCTTACGTGTTCTATCTTCAATGTCTGGTACAGAGCCAAGATATGGACGTAGCACATGTAAGAATAGAAAAGGGTCACAACTTCAATGTCATGCTTTAATTTATTAAGTTACAGCATCTCAATTCTCCGAACGAAGGATCATTAGGTATATGCCTGGCAAATGTTGTCAATATGGTGACCTAATTATTAGTAATGACCTCAAATTCAAGTCACCCCGCCTGGACTTTCTGCTTTCCCTCATTAACAGTTGCTCTCTTCTTCCTTCAGGGGCTTCAGAAGGGGGGTGTTCCACATGCGACGGGCTCCAGTAGTGAGGGGACCCTCTCTCAACCCCAGACCCCTAACTCCATTGCCCCTGTGCACCCCAACAATCAGGTTGGACATTCCACTAATGCCCCATCGCCACGACAGCAGGCCCACAACCACCTCCCGTCCCCTCCCTCCCTCCCCCACTCCTCTACCTCAGGTGGAGCAGCACCTGGTGCGTCCGCTACCAAAGATAGCAACACCACAGCCGCCCTCGTCACGGCAACCGCATCCCTCGGCAATGGGGGCTCCGAGGGCAAGACGCCATCGCCACAGCCATCATCTGATGGCAGATTGGCGCAGGCAGATGGCCTGGCCAATCACGTGCACTCGGGGGAGGGCAAGGTGGCAGAGGGTGGCGAGAAGCCGAGCCTTAGCGCAGACAATCCCAGACTATCTGCCCTGCTGGAAGGCGGGAAGTACCCTGTGGGGGGTGAGGGACCGTCACAGGGGACAGCAGCCACAGCATCCACCACGTCCGAGTCCCACAAGAAAATCAACAACATCCACCCGGCTGTCCTGCCCTCCACCCCCCACGCACAGGGCAGCTCGGCCGCCTCCTCGCCCGTCTCTGCCATATCCACCGCCACGCCCTCCCCCAAATCCTCAGAACACACCCAAACAGGCGTCCACAGTCCCGCTATCGCCGCCGTATCTACTGCACCTGCCGTAAACGGTAACGGCAAAGCAGGAATCTCTGAGGACTCTCAAAGCCCGATGAAGACGGAGCCGCCCGCTGTCACCAGTCTCAAAGCTACGCCTCCACATGCACACAGCTCCTCATCATCGTCATCGTCATCTTCAATATCAATCTACCCCAGCTCCACAGACGTGCTGAAGGCCTGCAGGTGAGACTGAAATCCCTCATTGTTTTTTCTTTTACATCGTGGTGTCCTGCAGATGCACTCAGACAGTATCCTGCCGGCCCTCTTTAATTCTTGGCAAGAATAATTGCTCTTAGCGGGGAAGTTACGGTGTAGACAAAAGATTTAACACAGTCAGGCCATAACGGATCTTTAAAGGTCCCATGGCATGAAAATTTCCCTTTGAGATTAGTATGAGTTGCCCCAGCCTGCCCATGGTCCCCCAGTGGCTATAAATGACGATAGGTGTGAACCGAGCCCTGGGTATCCTGCTCTGCCTTTGAGAAAATTAAAGCTCACATGGGCCGATCTGGAATCTTGCTCTTTATGATGACATAAGGGGCAACAGTACCTTCCCTTTCACTGTTTTGCTTGCCCATAGAATTTGGCCCGCCCATTAGAGAGAGCCATCATGGACAAGCAAAGTGGAAGTTGGTGAAGGCCACACCCTATCTGTCTCTAGTTGCTGTAATTCTGCTCCAAGGCTGAATTTTGGAAAAGAGACTTCACATACAGTATTAGGGGACCACTAAGGTATATATAAAAACATCCAGAGAGCATCATTGGACCTTTTAAGTGTACAATCTAGTCTAAGTTGATCAATTCTGACAAGGACAAGACTTTGTTTAGTAGTGTGTACACATGAAAATGGTCTTGATTAGTGGAAATGGGTGGCTGCTTCAGTGTGTATGAATATGAAGCCTGGAAATGTGTGCACCTCACTTACATAGAAATGTTGGTTATGGTGCGTCACGTGTAACATTTAAAACCCATTTACTAAATGCTTTGTACTGTAAATGTACTTTTTTATAATATAAATATATAGATTGCATGACTGTACTGTTTGAAATATTCCATGCCTGTTTTCCAAAATGTTACAGGTCTGAAGTTAAGTTTGGTACTTTGGTACTAATGGTTGCTTGCTCTGTGTGTTATGGTAACAATAATTTGTGAGATTAATCTATCAGAGTTAAAAGGCTTCCGCTGTATATCTGTAATGGTGCATGCAGGAGAAGCACCATTGTGGTTTGTTTTGAAGATGTCTCCTCCCAGTGGAATTTCAGAGTAACTACAGAACCAAAGGCAAATTATTATGTAACTGTAAACAACACCGAAGGTTACTGGGCAGCCTTGTTGCCATGCAGATGTTATTTAGCGCAGATTATTCAGTTGAATAAATTCCTCCCATTTGGTTGCTCTTCTTTTATCACATGGAAATAAATTCTCCCCTATTTTACATACGATTGGTAAAATGTGGCATCACCATGCATAGAGTTAAGATAATTCTGTTAAATGGACTGCAAAGGAGTATTAGTAGATAAGATCTGAAGTCTACTAAGTATTATTTACTGGGGTGTTATTTCCCTGTCTGTTGTTCCTTGCCCTTGCTGCTGTCACTACAAACATTTTCTGCATTGTGTGTGTGTGCAGGAACCTGGGGAGGAATGGTCTCTCCAACAGCAGTATCCTCCTTGATAAGTGCCCCCCACCCCGGCTGCCCCCTCCACCCTCACCAGCCCTGCCCAAAGACAAGCTCAACCCCCCCACCCCCAGCATCTATGTGAGTATTTCCCAGGTGGCCACAAGCTACTTTAAGATGACTTAAAGTATTAAGGATATTTTATTTTCCGTTACCTGATGAGTCTTGTTCATTAAAGCAGGTGGTCATAGTACTATATGATATCCTTTAACTTTAACAGCTGGAGAACAAGAGGGATGCTTTCTTCCCCCCACTGCACCAGTTCTGCACAAACCCCTCCAACCCTGTCACTGTCATCAGAGGACTGGCTGGAGCACTCAAACTGGGTAAGTGCTTTGTTTACAATATCTAATGTACTGTATGTATTTTTCCCGGAAATATACACAGTACAAGTCAAAAGTTTGGACACGCTTTCTTTTCCACTTGAATGGGAAAGACGTGTCCAAACTTTTGACTCCATCACTAAGACGTGCATATTTTAATTATTTGGGTCCCCCCGTGGCGTCCGTTTCTCTGCAGACTTGGGTCTGTTCTCCACAAAGACGTTGGTAGAGGCCAACCCGGAGCACCTGGTGGAGGTCTGGACTCAGCTCTCTCAGCCCGCCGATGAGAACTGGGATCCGGCCGGCACCAAGAAAATGTGGCGCTGTGAAAGCGCCCGCGCCCACACCACCATCGCCAAATACGCGCAGTATCAGGCTGCTTCCTTCCAGGAATCCCTACGGGTCAGTTGTGCTTAATCTGTGTTCTCTGGATTCCACTGAACTTCTAAGGATACAAAAATTTGTTATATAGATATGTTAGAACACAGCTGGCTTATTGCGTTTCCTTTTTTGGTTTCAGGAGGAAAATGAGAAGAAGGCACTAAAGGAGCCCTCGGACACAGAGCCAGCGTCAGCAGAGAGGTACCTAATGTTGTTCTGTCTATTTAGTTCCCTTTACTTTGATTGTTTAGCCCCATTAGACTATCATTAGACTAGCGTGTGGATATCAGACTATCCACACGCTGCAGAGCGGAGGAGGATCCGGCTAGTCCACACAGCATTCTGGGATGGGAGGAAAAACCTGCTCTGGTGGTTTTGGCATTTATTTAAACCAATCCCAATCGTCATGGGCAACACTAAGCTCTGCTTGGAGCCACTTTAAAATAGTTGTGCGATAGAAAACACTGATTGGACGGACTAGTTAGGTGTCTCAATTTACCCTGCAGAGATCTGAGGAGCAGTTAACCATAGTCCTCAGAAGTCCCCCAGAGTTTAAAATTCCAACACAAAGAAAGCGGGAGGAAAACGGACATCGGTGAAAATACATCAATACATGTATTTGTACAAAAATACAAAATACCGGACAAATTTCCTGCTGCACTGGAGCAATCCAGGACGTGGAACGTCAAGGATATAGACTAGGTTTAGCTTAATTGTATTATGTTTTGCAAAATAGTTTTGGAATAACATCAAAATATCCAGTCTGAAATGTATCATTGGGAGATATTGAGCACATTAAACAGTGTCTGTCTGTCTGTCTGTCTGTCTGTCTGTCTCTCTCTTCAGTGTTGCACGCAAAAGAAGGGGACCCTTAAAGCACATCAAGTTTGGAACCAACATCGATGTGTCTGATGAAAGGAAGTGAGTATGGTTCTGGATTTGTAGCATGCCTTAGCCTATGCTTTGACACACTCAGCCCCGAGCAGTTTTAACTTAAAAGCGCTATCATGACAATGTGTCGATGCCACTCTCTTCCAGGTGGAAACAGCAACTCCAGGAGCTGAGTAAACTGCCGGCCTTTGCTCGAGTCGTATCGGCCGGCAACCTGCTCAGCCACGTGGGCCACACCATCCTGGGCATGAACACCGTTCAGCTCTACATGAAGGTCCCTGGGAGCAGGATAGCAGGTTAATACACACACTCACGCTTAACAACCTGGGACAAATGATTCCTACACTTTTGTGCGTAGGTTTTGGTATGTGGATTAGAACATTTAAGAGTTTTGTTTGTTGTTGTTGTTGTATGTCTCTTCAGGTCACCAGGAACACAATAACTTCTGTGCCGTCAACATTAACATCGGACCGGGAGACTGTGAATGGTTTGCCGTACCAGAGCCCTACTGGGGAGTGATGAGCAACTTCTGTGAAAAGTAAGTAAGATAGAGGGTGTCTTATGCTGTACAGATCTCCCCCCCCCACCCACAATTCCTGTGTCTAACACAACCGTCTTTCCCTGTCACACCTCCAGGAACAACATCAACTTCCTGATGGGCTCGTGGTGGCCCAACCTGGAGGACCTGTACGAGGCTGACGTGCCCGTCTATCGGTTCATCCAGCGCCCCGGCGACCTGGTGTGGCTCAACACCGGCACCGTCCACTGGGTGCAGGCCATTGGCTGGTGCAACAACATCGCCTGGAACGTTGGACCTCTCACCGGTACACCTGGGATTATGGGTTAATGTCACACTAGAGGACACTCTGCCTGTCTGTTTTATGATTTCCCCCTCCACACACACTTCTTATAATCTTCCTCTTTGTTTGTCTTTAACCACTTAAGACGTGTCTTATTGGAAAATGATGTCGATTTTCCTCACAAAATTCACAACCTTGTCTTAATAGTAATTATGCCTGATATGATGACCTTTACAGCGATGTTTAAAATAGTTTTCTACTGATTGGTGACCTTTTTAGCTGATCTGAACTGATTACTGCAGGATCTTAGTCCCCGTCTAGAGCAGAGGCATCTTTCCGTTGTCTCTACGATGGCAGGAATACACTTGCATATTAACCAGTGCACCTGTTTACGCTCTCCACATAATGGCTACCTCCAATCCACCTTTGATGCTTCTTTTGGCATCTTTAAGTGCATTTTAACATTGCCTGGTTTCTTGTGTTCGTGTCAAGTAATGTGCAGTACGTTTCACTTTTCCAGCCCACCAGTACAAGCTGGCTGTGGAGCGCTACGAGTGGAATAAGCTCCAGAGTGTCAAGTCCATGGTTCCCATGGTGCACCTCTCCTGGAACATGGCACGCAACATCAAAGTGTCCGACCACAAGCTGTTTGAGATGATCAAGTGAGTCATCAACTCCTTTATATGTATGGCTGGGTACCAAATTCAAGACTTTTTTTGGCACCGACCGAATTGCTTCTAAAGTATCGAGTATTTAAAAATGCCTCGTCATTCAATACCTAATTTCAATCCATAAAGAGTAAATCATATCCGCGTTGGTGAACCAATAAGCATGCCGCATGTTTCTACCCATCTAATAATGCTGGTCATTGGCTATCTAATGTTACACGTCAGAGGCACGCAGGAAAAACTCAGACAGGGCTCATGTAGTAGGAGCTGAAAAATGAATAAAAGGTTTGTGCTGTAATGTTATTTATTTTAGTTTTATTAATTTGGAATTGTTTAGGAACCGCTATCAAAGTCACGGTATTGGTATTGAAACCTTTTGAGCGAGACCCAGCCTTAATTATGTTTTCACAAGCTGGAATTTAGTTTTCCGGTATTATCTTTTGAATTTAATCTGACACAATGCATTGTTGTCCCAGATACTGCTTGCTGCGGACGCTGAAGCAGTGCCAGTGGGTAAAGGAAGCCTTGGCAACCGCAGGCAAGGAAACGGTGCTGAGGCCGAGGACCAGGGACGAACCGGCCCACTACTGCACCATCTGTGAGGTCAGTAAGCACACGTTTCAGCACCGGCTGTGAATTTGAACAGGATTTCACACTTATTTTTCTAGTATAAAATAATTGTCTTGTTTTTTTTTAACTGTGGACATTCTTAATGGGCCATGCGTATTGGATTAGAACCGAATGTATTTGTCCCCCGATTGTGTCTCTCTTAAATTAAAATCAAAACCATGCGATCTGCTGGTCCATTACCAAGGCCGACTCGGTTTATGTTTGAGCTAATTAATGGGTATGCGATTGGATTTATTTGAATGCAGGGCTTTCTAGCGTTTAGCAGCAATGTGTCCATATCCAATTAAACGTCTGCTGTCACTGTGACCTAGAAATTGGTCTATTATTCCCCGTTTGTGGAGCGGTTTCGGGATTTGTCTCACTCACGTCATCACTGCAGCCTCTGCTGTTCAGCTCAGAGTTTTAAGATCATTACACATTCGGAGCCATTCAGTTTGTGCCACACCTTGTTTATGTTTGTTTATGCACACTCTGCAGGTGGAGGTGTTCAACCTGCTGTTTGTGCGCCGCGAGCTCCTGTCCAAGAAGCAGTACGTGGTCCACTGTCAGGACTGTGCCAGGAAAGGCAGCGCCACGCTGGACAACTTCGTGGTGCTGGAGCAGCACAGGATGGAGGACCTGATGCAGGTCTACGACCAGTTCACATTAGTAAGTCACCGGACTGAGGGACTCAAAGCGCTTTATTCTTTCAAACTCCAGGAAAGTTCCAGTACATTTATGTGAATCAACCGAACAAAAATTGGTTTATTTGAAATTTGAATTAAAATGCAGACAACTATGTGCTATAGAGTGCTGTTAGTCAGCAAGTCTTCTTTCCAACCAATGATAGCCAATGAATCCGTTAACTTGTAATGTTGTTTTTTTTATTACGAGGGTTAATAATTACTAATATTTGCACTTAATGACACCCGGTTTCCTATTACTGCTTTTAAATTGCCTTTAACAGATTTGTCCAACAAGGAGACAGGGATGTTGTATAATAAAAAAAATAAAAGTTTAGAAGGTATTGAATGTGGTTCCCCTTTGAAACTACATTATTACAGACATTTTGACAAAACCAGCTTAAAGCTAATGTTTATTGCGACCAATTATGAACGAGATTTTGTAAGTCTGTGGAAGGTATTTTTCATGCCACATTATGCCAATAAACGTATACATTTTGACTTTTTGGTGATCAGGTATATGTGCAATACAACTTGCTAATAAAAGTACTTGAAATCACGCAGCTTTTTGTATATGGTAAACATACGTGTTGACTGCAAAGGCACCAAGCTGATGAGTTCAGTGACTTGACTTGTCGTGTATGCTCTTCCTCCCCAGGCCCCTCCTCTTCATTCATCTTGACATTAGGTGACAGCTCGTTCTTCATCTGCTGTAGAGCCATTTACAGGAACTTGTATTAAGATTTAAAAAAAAGAAAAGGAAAAAAAAAAAGAACAAACATCTACATACGCGGACCATTTCTGATATTCAGGAAAGCCAAGGCCGTCTCCCCACCCTCACCACCGCCCCTCCCATTATGGCTGGTCTCCATAGCGACGGCTGGAGGCTGAGGCGGCCGAGTGTGTCTGTCTATGCAACCTGTTTGAAGTGCTGGGGCCTGGCCCTTCCAGAGGGGGGCGCCACCGAGCTCGCTCACAGGACTTGTTTCTCTCTTCTCCCTTCCCTCCCCCCCCCTCCCAGCCCCCTCTAGTGACAATGGCTCAGCCCCGTTTTAATGGAGGACTTAATCAAAAACGGTTGGGAAGGGGGGCGAGGAGGAGGATTGGGATTCTTAATGCGTGATAAAAATGTTTTGTAGATACTTGTTAACTGTCACAACTGGCAACACCACCTGTAAAAGACTACTGACTTGACAAGCTCTCTCTCTCTCTCTCTCTCTCTCTCTCTCTCCCTCCCTCTCTCTCTCCCTTTCCCTTCTTTTCTTTTTCTATTCTGGTAACAGGATAAAATGTTGGCTTTGATTTATAGAATTTTCCCAAATGTTCTTCAGTTTTCCTTCCAAGGAGCACTAGCCTAACTGGTCTTTTCTATGGTAGATAGTCATTTGAAGACTCTTTGAACAGCAAAATCTCCCCAAAAAAAAATTGTAATGTGAAGAGTTAAGGTGATTTTTCCTTTTCTTTTTATTTCTTTCTTTTCTTTTTTTTTTTTTTTTACAGCTTTTATGTTTTATCTTTGTCTTGTTCTTTTCAAAACTTTCTTAGGTAAAAAAAGGAAAAATTTAGGAAAAAAAAACTTACTAGCCAAGTCACAAAGAGAATGGGTTGCACATAGACTTATGAAATAAAGTTTAATTTGTGATTTTCGTTTTGTTTCTAATCTTGATGTAAATTTACACTATTTATAAATACATATTTATTGCTTGAAAATATTTGTTGATGGAATGCTGTTATTTTTTCCAGAGTACCTGCCATTAAATTTGAAGGAGTTTTGTCATTTTAACACAACTCCTCTTACATTTTCTATATATAAATAAAATTGCTTAGCAAGCATTGTACAGAAACGGACATTTAAAATTGTTTTATTGTTTGAAGAATGTTTTATGATGAGTCAATAAACACAAAGTTGTCAAATTATCCATGCGTTTTGATTCCTCAAACATGCCACAATACTATAATCATTTGATATTGTCCTTTTACAGTAAATAACTGAACAATAAAACCATTTGTGAAACATAGGCTTTGATGTGAATGAGTACAGACCTGAAACCCAGCAGACAATGTAGCTGTAGACTGACACACACAGAATCCTACACTGAATGCCAGGTCCAGAACTTACCCAGTATCTCAAGATGTTATTTTTATATTTTTTACATAATCATTTCTTCTGTTCACTAAACTACCCATGCATCTAGGATAAACTGTTGTTTCTCTTCACAGTGGGTGGGCTTTCAAGTCATTTCTTTGAAATTTAAAAGCTGCATGGCACAAAAGATCACAAGGAGCGTGTGTGAAATACACATGGAAATCACTTGTTAGAATTGCAAATGCATTTGAAAATACTCCACAGAGTTCATTAGAAACCTTCAATTGCTGCTAAACATTAGCCTTCCTGTCATTCTCGTGCATCCTGAATAACATGGTTGCCAGCGGAGACCCAGTAGCCAGATGTAGCTGCTGCCAGCCCCACAGGATCTACACTGACTACTGAGCAACCGCTGCGCGCCCTGTGGCTCTGCAGCTCCGGTTGGAGCCAAAATGGCTGCCCAGCTGCCACATTTCAGCCAAGACGGGAAATGGTAGGGAGGAAATCAACTTCATGCAAAGGGAATATGACAAACAAGCAGGTTCCCTGGGTGCCAGATGTGTCGTCAGTGTTGGCCACTGCTGATATGATGCAGGTGGGGATGTGACTCAGAATCCAGTTCTAATACAAAGAAATCCCTCAAATTATAATATTGCACCTGAAACCATCTTAAATGTGAATAGGCAAGTAGAGGAAGAGTTACTAACAATACAGTACGCAGTCTATTTCACACTTGCACCTTCACCCATAAATGCTCTGCCAATATCTTGCATTTTAAGAGCTCGCATGCCAAAAATGTTGGGAAACATGGGTGTAAATGATGGTATTTAAAACAACTTAAGAATATTTTGTGGATTCAACTGCAGTGGTAAGATGTTACTACCTGTAAAGAAGTAGCTTGTTTAATCTTAACTAGAAATTGTTAGCATACTTATATACTTGCGATACATCAGCACGTTAGCATCGTCGCAGTGACGTTAGCAATTAGCTCGTAGCACTGCACTGTAAGTACAGCCTCACAGAGCTGCTAGCATGGCTTCTCTCTTTAATTTTCAGCACAAATATTGTGTGTCAGCGTGTCTCAACAGTAAATCGATGAAAACTGACGCATTTCAGGTTGAGGCGGTGCATGTGTCGAAGAAGCTAAACTGCCATTGCCCTCCTCATCTCCCTCTTTGCCTTCCAGCATGTACAGTCCTTCTGCTCCCACGCTGAAACCAAGATGGCCGTCTGTTGCAGCGTCCATTTTGACTGCAACAGATGGCTGCTGGAGGACTTTACGCCGCCTTTCATGGAGTGTCCATCTGCTGTTTGACGTCTGACAGGAGTCCTGAAAAAGAAAGACATTGGGGTAAGAATCACTTTAATCATATGAGGACTATATATATAAATATATTTGACTTAAAGCACAGACGACAACAAGCCGGCTGAGTCAAGAAAATTAAGACTCAAAATTCAATTTGAAAGCAGTAATACAAGCTGAATTCTCTGGGGGTCGTGAAACAGATAATACATATTGTGTATGCTTTTTGCTGCTGTTGCCTTTCTGTAATATTTAACCCACAAACACGTCGGCGGAGGCACACAGGAACAAAACAAAGTGTGGGCTGAAAAAAAATCGTGATTCTAGGAAACAAGACGCCAGTTTTAGAACAGGAAGTCTTCATCAGTTAAGAAGATTAAGACTTCCTGTTGGCTGTCTGAAACGACAAAGGCAGGAAACTTGAGTTTTGCGTTACAGTGACAATATGTTAAGAGAGAGGGGATATGGGATGCAGGTGGCAGAAGGGTTATGCAATTATTCACAAAAGAGTACAAATATAGGTACATTATGTATGCTAAAGTATAGCACACATACAGAGCTATCTCAAACCAAAACTCTGTCCTCACACAAGGTGTTCAATGGGCTCGGCCCCAAAAAGTTGGACAAGTCCTTTAACTCTCCCTATATATCTTCCACCTACATCCTCTGTGAAATCTGGCAGTGATCCAGCAGAGAGGTATGTGAACTCTGCTTGGCTTGGACCACCAATCACCCCCACCCCCCCAAATCCAGACCTGCTAACAATGTCTCCCTGTGTCACAGTGGGGGGGAAAAGGGGAGAGTAAAGAACGAGAGAGAAGGAGTTAAACCAGTAGTGTGATCAATGCCACCCCCCCCCCACCCCCCATCCCACTTTTCCCCCTCTCCTTCCTTCCTGTTCCCTCCATCTCTGCTCTGGCGTTTCCGCCTTTGTGAGAAACAAACAGGTGGCCTTGACTGCTAATTTTAACCAGGCCGATTGGTGATTGTCTGCCTGCCGTTTCCCACAGCTATGTATAAATGCCTGCAATAAACCAAGTAGGTCATTGTGTGAGACTCACACACACACACACACACACACACACACACACAAGTCTACACACGTGCACACATACCCCTAGAGCCGCACATACACCAGGCCCTGGCCTCTAAAAATGTCGGACTTGTCCATTCATCCACTCCCACCTCTGTTGCAAAGGATCCTCCCTCATTGGTTGTCACCAATAGCCAATGGCAGAGCTTCCTGCTGCCCATTCATAAAACCCCGGGTCATTGAGGATTATATAGCATTAAGCCATGTGCAAAGAGGAGGGTTAAACCCGCTATTTTAATTTTTGCACTACATTTTTAATGTTACAAATGAATAGTTATCAATAGTAGTAGTAGTAAACTGAATCTATAGCGATGTTGTTAATTGTTTATCTCAAAGTTTCTTTTCTTAATTAATGGGATTTTAATGCAGTGTAATCCTTTTACGTGTCAAATTTTAAATCTATCCTTTAAAGTCTCGCTCCATTCAGCCCGACGCGGAGACACAACATTCCTGTGTGTTTAATGAGTAATGAACCGAGGGCCCCTCAGGCCGTGATCATTTTCCCTTTTTGGGTTTTCTCAGGCTATCGCTCTCTTTATGCCCCCCCCCCCCCCCCCCCCCCCCCCCATCCCTCAGGTTGGACTCAGGCGCAAACGCACTCTTTGAATCCAAACCAGTGTCGTTTCTTCCCCCTGTAATTACATAGCCTGCTAGTCTTCTGACCCCTTTCAGTGTTAACTGCCCCCCACCTCTTCTCTGGAATTACATGTTATTATATTAAAATGTGTGACTGTGTCAAAGTGACTCCCTTATATGGAGCCTAATTAGCAACACCCTGAGCACAGACCTGTAGCTGAGAAGGAAACCTGAATAGATCCTTTTATAATAACTTGATGAAATGTCCCCACAGAATAAACAATTCCTACGACTAATCAATTAGGTATTACTAATCTATGGTTGTCTTGCAGTGCTAAGAAAGCAAATACTATATAGTCTGTCTCTTTGTAGGTTTTTTCGTAGGGCAAAACCACTTTAAAGCTGTAAAGTATTAAACTATTACATTATGTATTTTGGACTAAATAAGCAAATTTCAGCTGGGGAAAAAACAGCCATGGGTATTTATTTATCAAACTGGTGCAAAATTCAGATGTTACTCTATTCCCCTACACATGTACCCTACACACCAACTGTCAAAAGGCATTCTGGGAAATAACTAACTCGGGTAGAAACACGCACGAGTCAAAAACATGCAACACTTCATCACAAAATGACTCCCTGGAATGTTTTAAATCAAAGATTGATTATAAATGGCTTTATATTAGAATACATTTGAGGTTTTTTTTATGTCAATTTTTGATAATTTGCGGATGAATGTTGATTGCTTGGCTGCCATCCACTCAACAATACAAATTGTGGTGAGGCATGTTTGTGATGGGCTATCCAAGATAACAAAAAAAAAGAGGTGCTACCCATTGCTATGGAAACGGAGAGTAATTAGCACTGAGTGCTGTTCAGAGAAAAGGAGAGAGTGAGAGGGAGCATGATTTTTGCGTGTGTGGGATGTTGGCCTGCTTTCAAGAGATGAGCAATGAGAGGTAGAAGAAGAGGAGATGAAGTAGCAGTCATGCAGGGTCCAGGTATCGTTACACACCGGCAGAGACAATAACTTCCTCTATGCTGACTCAATCTTTCATATTAAATTTGATATTTGATAAACAAATTAGCACTTTTGCTGGAGGAAAGAGTCGGACACATTTCCTCAGTGCTGCCCCCCTTCTCCCCCCTCCCCCGCCCACACACACACACACACACACACACACACACACACCCCACTCCCCAAAGCCTCGCTGCATGTTTAAACAGGGACTGTAACTGGAAAGCTGGGTTCAGCTGTCGATCTGGCTCACGCTGCTCCAGTCCCCCATGTACTACGGATGTGTCTGTCCATCTGTTGGTCATGTGGGTTTCACTGATCTGATCTTTGACGAAGGCTGCACACAGGGCACGTCTTCACATTGCGTTCCAGCAATTGAACAAAGGCTATATAGCTGAGTTTTTACGGTCATGTTGCTGTTTTTAATTAGATGCGTGCAAGCAGCAGGGATGGGACATAAAGAAAGAACAGGATCATTCAAAGTGCAAATCAATGGGATATGAGTCAGAGACTGAAATGCATTACTGTTTCATAAAGAATGTGTCTTTTGCAGACATTTAAAAAAAAAAAACATTTTACTGGATGAGCTGTAAAGGTGAAAAAGTCACTTTTATTTGGTTTTATCTTATATTTAGCTATCCTGGTCTTTCAGTTTCAGTCAGTTTGGAATGTAACTGCAACCTCACTGGTACAATTTTGATAAAGCTGGCAGCAATGATGCGTCTCATCACTGATTGGCCCTCGGCTTGCTTGCATCATTCACAGAGGATGACATTTTTTTATTGTGTAATCTTAATTACAGAAGCTGTTTACCACAAATATCCTGCTTCAAATTCATACGTTTTTCACATATTCGTGCAGCTGCAGCGAGTTGGTTTTTGCCACTGAGCTAAAGGTCAGGATGCCTTGCTCAAAGGGCTCCCCTTCATTCAGCTGCTCTGTCGCTTGCATCACTCAACAACAAATCTAATCTAACCACAATGTTTAATAAGACAATGCTTAGTGCATTTCCCTCACAGTGCCGACACTCTCAAAACACCCACACGGTTGTCTCACAATTGGCCGCTGTTCTTCAAGCATTGAACAACTCCTCCATCACACTCTTCTCTGCAGCAGCTAATGGCAGCCAGGGGCCCACAGGCGCGCAAATGCTAAGAACAATTATGCAGATGTGTGCTAAAACCACTTTGGTGGTATAATCCAACAATCAAGCCATTATAGTAATTGTCATTAGCGAGTGGGCGATTACAGCGTCGACAGAGATGCCGAAGAACCGGCAGAGCTCCGCTGGTTTTATGCAAATGCAAAGCCCCCGTTAATATGTCAGATGGAAAGTCGCTGATTTCTGCATTAGTTACCGCAGAGCCGGGGAGTGTGTGTGTGTGTATGACCACCTGTGGGTTTACCCAGTGTGTAAACAGTAAACATATTTGATAGAAATTATTAATTTATTACAGGTTTTTTGGGGGTTTCTGTGCAAATACTATTTAGGGGTAGGTGGGGGTCAGAAACGGGGGAGGGTTATATAGTTTAGTTTTTTTTTTTTAAAGGGAGGTTGGTCTGAAACTTCTGGGAAAGCAGGGGAAGGACTTCTTTTTTTTTTTCCAAGCCCCAGATTTATGTATTTTAATCTTTTCTTGTGCAATTTGCTGTAAGAAAAAAAGAAGAAAATGAATGAACGAATTGAATATACAAATGGTTACGTCAAAGACTAGTCTCAGGGATTGTAAAGGTGCGTTTTGCCATATATTTTGTAATGTTATTTCTATGGAGAAGATTTTTTTTTTTTTAAAGTCAAACATAAGGTTCAGCCCCAACTCAATAACTTTCATCCAGTCCCTGACTGACTTTGAAAAGAGATTGAAAAGGCATAACCTGTCAGGAATTATCAAAAGATACATTCATTAGCATAAGATAGGGTTGTTGCAATAATTTCCTCTCGTTTTTGTTTCTATGGTAATGTCATAGTATTAGTTTTGCTGTGGTATCAGTGTGTAACATACCAGTCAGTCCTGAGGCCATCGGACCACTTTGTCCAGTTGTAACGCATCAGCCGGGAGCCGATGGGTGTCATGTGAGGAGGCAACATGTCAGCAGCTCCAATAATGTGGTTAACTTAAAGAGGAAGGCAAAGAATGTATCCTAAACTTAACCCCAGTCCTCCTCCTCCGCGTCCCCTTCAGTCATGGGTTCTCCCCTGGGTAATCACATACCAAAAACACAAGAATTTCCCCCTCTCCTTCTCCTCTCCAGGCTGGGGCCTACCTTCCCCCCCCCCCCCCCCCCCCCTCACAGCTGTCAAGCTCGCTGGACTTCACTAGGAACAAACCGGAAACTAGGCCAGTGTTTGCATTCAAACTAAAAGCATTTTTACAGAATTTTGTCGCTGGCTAATTAGGACATGCCCTTTATTTAAATCCTACAAAAATTATAAAAAATTAGGCTATTAAAATAGTAACTGGAGTCATAGTTCCATTATTCATAGTATATATCCGAGTTGAGATATTAGAGCTAAATTAAAGCATGGTTGATCACTAGTCGAGCAACAGAAAATTGATTGGCCCTTTTAATTGAGAGCGTATTGTTTTTCTTTGTCTTATGGTAATCATTGATAATTAGGTGTTGACTGTTGATTGGAAAACACATTTTGTTAAATACATTAAGAAATGCTAAAACAAAAATGGTAAGAGATAATGAAATAACTATTTGTATTAATCACAGGCCTATACTGTCGAATCAAAAAAATACTTTCAACATTTCACACAGTCAGTACTGTTGCTGTGTATGACAAATGAATAGGAAGGTACTTGTTTCTTTGTGTGCGTCACTATTGCAAGTGACTCTTATTTTTAAAATACGTAACCGGAAATCTAAGTTTTGACGTAGCTCACTTGACGCTGGTGGCAGCGGTTCAGAGAGCGGCTTTGAGAGCGGTTCCCAAACTGCTCTTAATGTGAAAAATCCAGAGAAAACGCCGGGCGCATTCCTGAGACCCAGAGACACCAGTGCCCGACTTGTGTGTGCGTGCGTAAATGTGTGCCTATGTGTGCGCGCAAACCTTGCGTCCCCGCGGGGGTGGAGAGCTTGGAGACCACACTTTGCGCATTGGCCCCCCTTCCCTCCCCACACACCCACACACACACCACCCCAACACACACACACACACACACACACACACACACACACACACACACACACACACACGCGCGCGCGCACACACACAATATACATGCACACACACATACACATACGGTCGAGCAGCACACTTGGCCCTTAAAGTAGCAAAACATTAAAGTTGTGAAAAAGAAAAACAGAAGTGGTTGTTCAACAACCCTGTAGATGTGGCTTTGGTTAAAAAAAACGACAGTTTGGTGCGTGAAAATTCCTTTTTAACCAAGTGGAGAGAGTGAAATGTGCTCCCTGGAGAAGCCCCGCATGGCCAAAGCACAGCATAACTGAGACGGTGAGGTGGACTTTGGTCAAAGTGAGCGATTAGGACCGGCACTAGTGTTGAAGAAATACTAACGTTGTATTCAACGATAGTGAATTGTTTTCATGTTTTTTTTTCAGTCGGATCACACGCCGCGTTGCGCAACCCTGCATGGAGAGGCTGCGATCGGCGAAATGGTGCCGAAGAACGAGAACATGTCTGTTAAACTTCCCTTTATCCAACACGGGCAACAACAACGACGACACACCGAGGCTGCAGAAAGTTTTTATATAGGCTACCGCACCGGAAGATAAAGTGCCGTATGAAAAGTGGCTCCACTTACCGTGGCTGCGTCTGCTGGCCGCATGTCCCCATGAGAGTGTTGTGAGCGTTTGTGTGTGTGTGTGTGTGTGTGTGTGTGTGTGTGTGTGTATGTGTGTGTGCGCAGGAGACGCATACCGATACTAGTGGTCGGAAGCGCAGCGCGACACGTCAACGCGTGTTGCTTCCATATCGTAAAGGGGATTCTTCAGCTGCTGCCTGGCTCAATGGTGCACAAACTGGGGTCCGGGGACCTCCGAGGGGGCCCGATGTAGCAGAATGAGGAGTGTAACGAGCCACAAGTGGCTGTGGTTGACGGTGATGTAGAAGATGATGCATCAAATCAATGTCAGTTCATTAAAGTAAGAATTTCCAATCCCTGCATCTAATGCATCTAATCCCTGCTGTTGAATCTGAACTCCCATTGAAATATCCACAAATGAGAGAATGGATTGGCAAGATGTGATCAGTTATGACACTTGTGTTTTTTAATTAAATATGTGAAATCTTTGGTCGCCAAACTAATAATACAAGCTCATATAATCCTCGTTTTGGTAAATATAGTTTTAAATGTTAATCTTGTACAATACTTTAGCCAATCAGACAAATTCTGTAAATATATTGAATTAAAACAAAAAAACTCAGATTTGGTCCTGCACTGGTTGTCTGAGGGTTCAGTTCTTCACCTATCTGCTCCTGAGACTCACTGCATCACCACCGACTGCAGCTATCACTGTGTTATATCCAAAATTCACTGCTACTCTAATTAAAATCCATTTAGAAACACTACCATAAGAGATACAAGAAATGACATAAAGTAGCTGTCTTGTGGTTGAACTTGAGATTGAGTCACTGTAGGAATATTAAGTTTTAAATGTTTTCAAAATGGCTCGAAGAACAAGCAATAATGTTGCATTTGGTGGTGGTAGGATGTGTGGATGGGATGGAACAATGCAAAGCATCAGTCAGTCTGTCAATCCCTCCCACAACATCACATCAATCTGACATTTCATAGAAAACACTCAAACACCACTTCATATACACACACACACACACACACAGACACAGACACACACACACACAGACACACAGACACACACACACACACACACACACAAACACACACACACACACACACACCTACACTGCATCTGGGGAATATCACTCTTCTTTTTCCTCACGTGCGACAACTTGAAAACGCAAAAGCAAGTCTGTGTAGGATTTCCCCCACCCTAACACCTTCTCAAACACACACACACACACACACACAAACACACACTCACACACACAGTCTGATTGAATCCTGCAGCAGCAGCTGCCCGGAGCGTGCTGCTGTTTTTAATTGAACAGATAACAGTCCGAATGTTTTTGTCTGCAGTGGAAAGGAAGCCTGGAAGATTTGTACTCCTGCTGCACTGTGGAAACAAGCGCCTGGCATCTCTCTCTCTCTCTCTCTCTCTCTCTCTCTCTCTCTCTCTCTCTCTCTGCAGTGGCTCAACAACGAAGCATGGGCAGCACGAGACACAGACAGGCATACAAATAGGCACCCAGGCACATACATGGCACGTAGAAAAACAGAAACATCAAGTGCTTACCAGCAGGCTTCCTCCAGACTGTTAAACCCCAGGACAACCCCAGATGCGTGATCTGCCTTTTTATTTCTCCCTCATCTCTATCTCTACACACACTTTGCTTTTGTCTGTCTTTCTATCTGTCCTCCTCCCCCTTTCTGTTACTCTCTGTCTCCGCTGCATCCTTCAGGACATCAGTATCCTCCTCTCCATCCCTCTCTCTGCTCTCCACCAGTCTCTACACTGATCTTTTAAGTCTACCAACCTCTCCACTGATCAATGGACAGCCGGCGAAGCAAGCGCTGCTGCCTCCACCTCCCCCAGTTTTATGTGTGTGTGTGTATGTGTGTGTGTGTGTGTGTGTGTGTTTCGCTGTGAGGAGGCTTCCAACCCACACACCACTCTCCAGAGCTCTCAGCCTCCACAGTGCCTCATCAGTTGACCACTCCACACCCCTACGCATCAATTGTGTGCATGTGTGTGCACACCTACACACACACACTAGGGCCATTAAAAGCTACGCCCACATTACACTGTCACCTGAAGTTGATTTTTTTTTTTGCCAGCATGTCTTAAGAAGGGCACCAAAGCAAAGAGCTCTGAACACCTGTGACTCATCTTTCTCCTTAAGGAGCTCGTAACGGAAGTAGTTATGTCTATTATATTTCATGAGGCTTAGTGGTTGAATAGCCAGCTTCAGGCCACGCGGCTTATTGTGTTGTTGTGATGCCATCAGCGTAACAGAACACAATAGAAATACTAATTTTAAGTACATTCTTTGTATGAAACAACACCAAAGCTGAACAAAAAGAAAATCACATTTTCACACCCTCTGAAAAGACGAGGAAACAGGCTCGAGACTTCAGTTTGAATCGCTGAGCTCAAGCTAATTTGAAAGAAAAAGAGTGTGTTAGCAACCAGCACTGCACAGTTATAAATACTAATCTAAACTCATTTCCTGCTGCGAGAGGGGAAGCCTTCAGATGAGAGTAAATGCAGGCGATTCAGCGGTGGCATCACGATGGGGTTTAATCTAATAACAGCAAAGGAATGACCGGTGAGACGCCCCAGGGTTGACCGATGACCCAATGTCACCTATCTTAAGAAAAACAGCATTTCTGAGCTTTGGAATAGGAAAACAGGGCAAAATCATCTTTAACCTTATATTAGTTTTAAACAAAACAAAAGTTCAATGTTTCATGCACGCCGCAAATATAAGAAGAAGTGGGTAATGCGTGGTGATTGGCACCGTGGCTGAACAGACAGGAAAGGCTGATTGACAGGTGACAGATGCTGGGCAAAAATACCATAATGATGGGTGCTCATGGCAGCAAAGATTGACGTAACAATTACAGAGAAAAACAAGATTCAAGCTATTTTAATACAATTACAGATATACCAGCATCCACCTCTGCAAAATGTCAGAATTATGCCCCTATGGCAATACGTGCATAATGCTATGGAGGCTGAGTGATGCGGTCAGGATTCAAGTCTCAATAGTTTCAATAAAAGATTGTTGTCATATTAAAATAAATTGTTGATACTATTTATTGCCGGTATTTATTCTGCCATAGGCACAAAAGATCTGCACACTGTACTGACAGCTCGCAGCAATTTAGTGTAAAGGTCCAATGTGTAGGAATTTCTCCCATCTAGCATTGAGATCAAATGTTCCAATCAACTCTCTGGCACCGGTTCCAAGTACGTATCACAGCTACGGTAGCCTTCACGCTTCAAAAAGCCGGTCTGTTGCTCTTGTCAATATCCTTTTTCTTTTTCTGGGCGAAGAAGAACCAATCAATCCATCAACATGTATTTATATAGCACTTTACAGCAACCTGCAGGTATCCACTGTGCTTTACCTAAGGAACCAAGTACAAAACAACACATCGTACAATAAAAAGAATGAAGCATATAATACAGTAAAATCAGAAAAGGTTGCAGAGAAACAGGAGAGTGAAATTGTCACACCACTACTAGGTCTTAAAAGCCAGCCTAAACAAATAGGTTTTTAGTTTGGACGTAAAAAGAGCCACAGCTTTTATCGTCCGATTATCAGGGGGTAACTTGTTGTTAGTGTTGGGGCAGCAACTGCTAAAGCCTGATCACCCCACCTTTTACACCCAGACCGTGGCACTTCTAAAACCAGTTGGTTTGAAGACTGCAAGGACAGGCTGTGCTCACGCAAAGTTAAAATTTCAGACAAATACTCCAGGGTGAGGCCATTTAATGCGTCGAAAACAAACAATAAGATCTTAAAATCTATTCTAAATCAATCAAGCACAGAGAGCCAATGTAGGGTGTAGAGAACGGGAGTAATGTGTGCATGTCTAGATGTTTTTGTTAAAAAGCGAGCAGCAGCATTTTAAACAAGTGTAAGGCGTGAGATGGATGTCTGATTCAGACCAACACAGAGAGAGTGGTCCAAACTTGAACTAATAAAGACGTGAATAGTCTTTTCTAGGTTGTGCCTGCTCAGGAAAGGCTAAACTTTAGCCTGGAGACGAAGCCGGAAAAAGCTTGTTCTAACAACATTGCTGATCTGTCAAATTTCATGCTGCAATCAAAAGTCAACCCCAGATTTTTGACAGCTGACCTAGTGTTTGAAGACTCCTGTTCCTGAAATTTGGATTTTGAATATGTGTGGTCCTCCACATTTCCTTCTTCAAAGCTACGATACCCATTAGCAGATTAGCAGCACCTGTGAGTTCATCATGTGACAGCGAAAACGCAAAAGGTGGAGCAGTATGTCCCGTCCACCCCAGTTCATGCAAATGGAAATGTAAAATGTCAAGCCAAAAGGAATACTTGGAATTGATGATGGTGGTGGTAAATATTCATTCATATTCTATATTCACACGTTACACACATTAATGAACAACTAAACACATCACACACACATTCACTTGGTCCAGTCTGAATAGACTGACTATCAGTCATGCGGATCACAACCACCAGAGTGATGCATGTGTTTGAGACTGTACATGTCTTGTTCTGCCTTGCGATATTTTAACCATGCCTGACAAAGATCTCTGTCAGACGGAAATGTTGCTTTATTAAATTAGTTATAAATACCTCCTATCATTCTGCTACAGCCGTGGTTCCCTCTCTCTATTGCAGTTTGCGTTGTCTGTGGCGGAGTCCACCGTTTCTGCTCTCGGTTCGAG
>NC_045756.1:6321744-6326945 GCF_008692095.1 Etheostoma spectabile
TTTGTCATCTGCACAACAATAACAGTTTTGTGGGCCTAAGGCACCCTCCAACAATGCGAGAAAATCACGCAAGTAAAAGCAAAATCTGAATCTAAGACAAAAAGTTAGCACCAATTATCATGAGGCTAAAATATGTACAAATAACATATAACTGAAGCAACATCATTTGTGTTGACATTATTGCAAATTGATAAAAGTAAATGCAAAAAGAATGTAAAATAAATGTAGTATGTGTGTATGTTTATACATATATTTTACATACAAAACAATAAATTCAGTTTTTGTTTTGTCTCTTGTGACTTATAAGGAGTTTCTGTTATTCTTCATAATATGCAAACTTATGCAGCAGGATCAGCTCCTGTAGGAGGAGGTAACCCTGTAGAGCGTGCATCATGTGGAGTAGAGTTGATCATATCGGAATAGAAAAGCTCCCAGAGCACAAGATGTGATGTTCTTAACATTTCTGCCCCATTAAACTAGAATGAGCAGCTAAACATGGATGTTGGAGAAAGGGGAGCTGAGTGACAGATGGGAAGAAAAATCACACCAAAATTAGAATGGAACATGTTCAGACTGTGCACAAATAAATTGGAATTTAACATCCACCTCCGGCAATAAAGCCTTGTGCGATGTGTGCTGAGATACAGCTGGGACAATTCTGCTTTTAATTGGATAAAAGTACCAAAAATAAAAATGAAAGTGGTGGAGTGCATAAATGAGTTAATTGAAAAGCAGCAAACCGTTTCCATCTGCATTTTGATAGACTGCGAGGCACCTCACAAACAGTCTACACTGCTCTGAAAACACTACATGGACGTCCAGAAATATTAATGAAAGCAAATCAAGGGAAGAATTTATGTCAAAACTACATATATGTTTGTTGGACAAAAGATCTCAACCAGGATGATCTAGTCTATGAAAGTAGAGTTCCTCTCTCAGTTAAGGACAAAAGCTACTTACCATTTATTAACATCTATTTTCATGCGTGCCATTCCCCATTTTCAAGAAGCCCTGTACTTTATATTTTGTACTTAGTGTGCATCATTCAATATAAAGGATATAGTCAGTTAAAGTGTTGCTACCTTTTAATAGTGTTGTCTTTTTTTCCAAAGACGACAACATTACTGTATTCTTTACCATCATCCTCTCATTGCAGAATTCTATGAATTTTCATGTATTGAAGCATTTCTGTGCGCATCTTGTGTACAAGGGAAGCGAAGAAGAACACATGGGGCGCGTGGGCGTCTTCTGGCAAAGAACAGCCACATTGCCTCCTTTACAACAAAGACACAAAACGTTACATTCCACATTTGCCAGTAGGATTCTCAACACGAAAAACTAAGACTGTCACGAATCCATCACAAATTCAATCCGATTTCTGGCGACAAATTGTTGAAGACTTCTAGGAGTCAGACTGCTGCGCCATTACGTTCACTGCATTTCCAAGATGTAGGTTATACATGTTATGTTAGGAAGTGTGTGTTTTGAGTGGTAGCATTGTTGAACAGTAGGGATCACAGAACTTTGAACGGCCAATCCTCTTTTATTGGAGCTCCTGCTTGATGAAGAAAGACATTGTGTTGAAATTTCATATGCTTGTTTCCCTTGACAGGGTTGACAAACAAAAACTCAGTCTGCATTCACACACACACACACACACACAGGCTATTGAGTGCAAACTGAATCATCGTTCCAGACAATATCTTTGTCAAACACTCTGGCCTTGACGGTTAGAAATCGGCAGATTCGCAGAGCCATGGCAACAGTCAAGTGTGAATCCCGCTGATGAGAAGAGTGTGTTTGTGCTTTACAGAAATTGGCTGATAAATTCCTGCATGGAGGCTTTTGTAATTGCCGAGAAAAAGCTGCCAACGCAATACAGATGGAGAAATTAAATTCCAATAAAAAGAAAAAGCAATCCATTGTTGGCGTGCACAAACAAAATTCACAATGACAAAAAAAAACAAAAAAAAACTGTAGTTATTAATGTTGATAACAATTCTGCTGAGGATTTTTACTGCAAACTAAAAGTATCCAAAACGTTTAGGGACAAATGCAATATTCTGTTTCTCCCCTTTAATATGCCAATCAGCAACATGTAATGGCTCACAAGTTAAACTTTTAAACCCTGCCAACACCTCTTTTGTTTTCACAAACAGGGTGAGGAGAGATACACCCACTCCTATTTAAATCCCATATATTTAGAGGGCTGGTGAACCCAATCCAAGCAGCTATTTCTTGCTTCTTTAAGGATGATAATTAACATATTTGTCTGTTTCTCTCCAGCAAAATGGAACATGGCAGCATATCCCCTCCTGTACTGGGGCAGCTTCCACATCCTGACTGCAAGAAGCCTTTCAGAGCAAAACACTGCAAAAATCTGTCAAAGGCTATGTAAAACAGCAGAATATGTGGTAAAATGACACACCAATACACACACACACACACACACACACACACACACTTATACAAACACACTCAAGCACACACTCACTTAGGACAAGAGTCAACAATAGCGGAGCGTGGGTGGAAGTGGTGAAGAGGAGGAAGAGGAGGAGGAGGAGGAGGAGGAGGCAGGTGATGAAGAAGAAAAGGCTGCTCGACTGTTTTCAGATGGAGTCTGATGCCGGGGCGTTAAGGCACATTACCCAACAAACAGAGAGAGTCTCAGATGAATGAATGTGATCACAGATGAATAAGTGAGAAAGTTGGTTGGAAATGTCGGGAGTGAATCTGCAGGATCAAAACTGACAACGTGCTCGAGAAAGTCCGACGTGGTGATGTACGAAAATGCGTGCATGTAGGTAGAAATGCACATTTACGCTCTCCTTACGTCGTAGCTAAGCAAACCATGTCATTGTGGTTTGGATTTGTGATTATTTTTTTTTTCTTCCTTCCATTTACTAACATCTAATGGCAGACGGAGTTGTGTAATCACATTTGCATTCAATTTGTCACAATGGTACGAGATAATACAGTGCAGATTAAATCCCTCATCTAGTCTCGCGTTGCTAGTCCTATCTCCACAGCGCTGCGGAGTAAGGTCTGGCTCCTTCACACATACGTGCCAGGATAGGAGAAAAGTATGTTCTGGGTTGTTTGCATTTCTTTAAACCAATCACAATCAGCGTGGGCGGCGCTAAGATCCGGACGCAGAATGGTTTCAGGAAGGATCTTGTTTTGGTCGATGATTTGCATCCTGCAAAAACAAAATCCACATAAAATGTTAAATTAAGTCAACTGTTGACACAATGCAGTAATGTTTAATGTGTAATTCTAAGATAGTAAAAAAGATAGTAAATACCGTAAACCTATTCTTTGTTAATCTTCACAATAATTCCCCTGAAAGAACCAAACGGGCGTGCCTTCTTCCAATGCAAATTTCCTTCAAAACACGCGATTTTCAGCGTGAAGCTTGCCAGCACGAAGTCTGTTGTTGCTTCCAGGAGAGAACAGAGTTAGACAGCGGCGACACACACGCCGGAACATCCAGCGGCGGCAGACATTCTGGCGATTATCCTGGAAATGAACTATGATGTTGCTGATCCAGACTAAGTCATTCCCAAGGGTATCCCAGGGGGCACGTCTGCACCTGCCAAGGTGATACATGAACAGAGTTGCTGAACTCATATGAAAAGAAAAAAAAAAAGGATTTGATTAAGAAAATATATTCTCACATTCAGTCAGCTGAAGCACTAAAAACACCACGGTGGATAAATGGTTAAAATGGCAGCTCAAAGTAATAAATAACTGGTAAAAGTGGTACAAATAATGAATACACATTTAAAATAATTAGAGATAGCTTAAGGTTACAGATACAATTTGAAGCATTCAAAAAGTCAACATTTACATTTTATATGCAGTCTTGTGCTAAAATACCCCCCCCCCCTATCAATCTACACTCAATGACCCATAATGACAGAGTCAAAACCGTTTTTTTGCAAATGTATTTAAAAGAAAAAAGCTGAAATGTCACACTGACACCCATGTTCAGACTCTCTGCTAATTTATCCCAGGTGCGTCCCATTTCTCTTGAACATCTCCAAGGTGTTTCTACACCTCCAGCTGAGATCATTTTAATTGATTGGAAATGATTTGGAAAGGCGCAGCACACCCAACACAAACACCCACACACACACAACACACACCACAACACACACACACACACACACACACACACACACACACACACACCCACACCCACACCTGTCTATATAAGGTCTCACTGGGCACATGAGGGCAAAGACCAATCCGTGAAGGGAAAGAGACTGCTTAGAGAACAGAGAGACAATAAAAAAAAAAAAACAACAACTGAGAATCCTGTTTTTGCTTTGTCATTAGTGGTATTGAAACTGTTTTCGCACAAGGCTGCAACATAACAAAATGTGACAAAAGAGAAGGGTCTGAATCTTTTCTGATACAATGTGGGTAAACTAAGGCATACATAGTTAAAGTATTTGGACAAAGGTGTTGAGTAAATGAAGGAAAGGTACCGCTTCTGATTCAAGGAGCTAAACAATGCAACGTGCACCACCACCATCTGGTGTGTGTTACTTTAAACATCATAGCAACACTCAATCGCCGTTTTAAATCCTACGTTGGTAGGGTACAACAAATGAAACCCTGTCAGAAGCCACTGTTACAATTAGTGTTACGTTTCCTTTCCTCTGACAGAGGTAGTGATTTTTTTCCATCAGATATTAGATCATACTCATACAATGTTTTTGAGGATGTCTTAAGAGTGCATTCACATGTCTAGCAAAGTCCACATTAGTCACGACTCATGTTCAAATGTGTGCATGCGTGTGGGGGGGCTCCGCAAAACTCTCCCTCCTGTTGAGCTATGCACACCTGTTTGTTTGTGTGTGTGTGTGTGTGTGAGAACAGCAGAGTCGGGTAAGATTTAAAAGATGGGAAAACGGAACCTAATCTGCTACAGCGTTTACTTAGCCAAGCAAAGAAAGAGAAATTAAAATATGATGATGATGATGATGATGGAGAAGATGATAGAGAAAGGAACAGACAGGGAGGGAAGGATGGGAGAAAAGAGCAAATGACAGCCAAACCTGTGAAGAGATCAGCACCGCTATGAATAAACATGAACAGCTCAGCCCACGCCGACCTCTTTTCGTTACCTCTCTTAAATGCACTAAAACATCTTTTCTCACACACCCATACACTGCAGAACAATCTGGAAATGT
>NC_045756.1:6326955-6327396 GCF_008692095.1 Etheostoma spectabile
TGCACACAATTCTTTTTAAACTTTGTGTTTATAGAGTCAATTTTTCTTTTTGTTTTACTTTCAGACACCTTTGCCAAACGCACGCACGCACGCACGCACGCACACACGCACGCGCACATGCACGCACGTGAACAGAATGGTATTATAAGACAAAGAAAAGAAATCAATGCAGTCTTCATGCCACTATTGATTTTTTTTTTCTAACTTCATTCTGACTTCGGGGTTATGACATGTGCTTCTTCCCCTTATCAAGTATTAAGCACACACACACACACTTTTCTTTCAGAAAGTAGAATCTTCTCCTATCAAACGCTGTTGTTGCCAAGGCAACGGCTGGAGAGCAGTCATAGGTGGGTGGCGATGCCCGGCAGCAATCCGTCTGGAGGGCTCTCATTGGCCTCTCCACGGTTCCCCACAATCCTTTGCTGCATTGCTACACCC
>NC_045756.1:6327406-6331336 GCF_008692095.1 Etheostoma spectabile
CCCCCAACCCCCTACAGATCCCTCTCTGAATATGACCCGAAGAGGAGGTTGGTGGCGGGGTCAAAGAGGAGGTGGTGGTGGTGGTGGTGGTGGTGTGTGTGTGTGTGTGTGTGTGTGTGTGTGTGTATGAATAACATAATATGAATATTTTCAGGTAACAGCTGATAGGTGTGCCAGGATGAGACAGATGTAGAGTAGGTTTAAAAAGGAAACCTACTGTAGCAAGTGAGGATAACTATGGAGAACACAGTGTGAGTAGCGGAAAGGATTCAACTGTGAATTCATAGAAGGAGAATAAAAACTTAACGTCTCAGAACTTTAAAAAGTGTTTAGGCTTGATGGTGTTGTGTAAAAAAAAAAAAATATATGAGCACAATTTTTTTGTAGTAGCCTATGGATTGATTTCTACTGGGTGAATGAATTCATTTTGTAATGACCAAATAGCTAGCTACCAAAGATGGGAGGCCACCTAGAACTAGCTTGCATTAAAGTGACATTAAGCAGAATATCTAAGGAATTTACATTCTGTTGTTAATCCTGACAGTTAGATCCACCTATCACTCTCTGTCCTCTGTGCGGTCCAGGCTTCGAATTGGCCAATCGGGAGCAACGAAAGAGTTCACGGGGGGCCGGTCTGTTTTTTTTTATGGCGGTGTTCAGCCACCGCACTGGGTTGAAATCATAACCGTAATACATCGTGGATGCTGTCCCTAGGCGGCCTGCACTCACGACCCACTCTTTTCATTTACAGTATTTATTTACTACTATTATTTTGCGGCAGCTGACCATGGAAAAAAAAAAACTCGTACACTTGAGTCAGGGGTGCTTGTGAGCGGATGCTATCCGCAACATTGCCAAATGAACTCATCTGAGCAACTTTTTCATAAAAACCAGCTCGCAGTTTGAAAGTAAAAAAAAACACCCAATGAAGACAATGAGACGGGTAAGCTAAGCTAGTTGCGAGCAGTGCAGGATGCATAGTGCTCGTGCAAAACACTACAACTTTGGCTGCAAACCACCGTTAATTTGTACCAATCAAACGTTTTCTTGTAGCTTTTCAGCAGCAGCCACAAGTCCACTTTGCTGCTAAAAGTGTCAATAAAGAGCCATGAGCCCAGAACTCCAGAGCGCCATGTGATGGTGCTCGGCCACCCTTTGTGACCATATAAAAAAAATGATGCCAGATGATGAAACTGACTTGACTTGATCAGAAAGCTGCTGAAAAAATTCTGAGAATTATGACAATCTACTGTACACCACAGTATGTGAACAAGCATAATAGATTATGTTTGTATTGTTGAACATCATTGTGTTGTGAAGCACTGGATTGGAAAATGGTGATATTTTACAAAAATACACAGAATTACAAGCCTGTAGAGAACAGTGCGCTAGTGAATCATATGATAACGTTTTATTTTTAGTATTTTATTATAGTCAGTCGTGAAGTAAAGTGGGCTAGGACATGAAACTCCAGGGCTGAAAATGAAAAACGTTGGTGTGCGCGTCGATCTCTTTAAGAGAACAGCAGCGCCGGCATGAGTGTACGCGTGGGGAGTGTGTGGTAAAGCGAGTGAGTAACGTGAGGAGCTTCGGAGCAAGGACAGACCCTAGAGACAGACCCTTTCTGACTGGGATTTCTGGGAAATCTACAGCAGGAAAAGTTAACCCTCTCCTTGATTCCATGTTGTTTATGGAGAAGGAGAACCAGGGAATGAGTCAGGGAGAAATGCAACGCTACCAAGCCACGGCTGAGCAATGTGTGGCGCCGCAATGTGTAGTTACATGTTTTGAGAGGTGCAAGTCAGGCTCCGGTGTAGGGTCCGGTGTAGGGTCTGGTGTAGAGTCCGGTGTAGGGTCCGGTGTAGGGTCCGGTGTAGAGTCTGGTGTAGAGTCCGGTGTAGGGTCCGGTGTAGAGTCCGTTGTAGGGTCCGTTTTAGGGTCCGTCTCTCCACGTACCTACAGTATATACGTAGCAACAACACTAATTTAACACAGAAGCACATATCGGCCTTGACGGTGCGTTACTGCCACCTACACTGGCAGCTTTTTAACCCTTGTGTTGTCTTCCCGTCAACCATGAAAAAACACACACGTTTTGGTCAGTTTTTCAACATTGTTATCGCTTTTTCACGACATTTTTGTAACTTTTTCAATGTTGTGGGTGCTTTTGTTGATGTTTTTGCCAAAGTTCTTTGATATTTTTAAATTTGACATTTTCAGTGCTCATTTCGACGGCCCGTTTTTTGTGCCAAAAAAAAAAAAAAAAAAAACCTGAATACAGGTCAAATTTGACCCGAGGACAATATGACGGTTAAGGAAAACCATTGAAAGAAAAAAAAGAAAATGATGTTCGCAAGCTTTTACATCACCTCATTTAGGACTATGTTGTCTACAGCTACGACAAAAACATGTTTTAGTCATTGTGTGAATTATCAAGAGCAAGAAAATTGTAAAATTATATACATTGTTGATGTACTAAGTTAAGCTTTCCCCGAACCCTTGATAGCACCGACACAATTTAACCCTTGGGTACATAGATGTGTAAAGCCATATGTGTGGCTTTTTTAAATTTCTGTTTAACTATGTTAGGTGAATCCACTGCTTAGGTCCAAACTGGACTGCCGTAACATTTTTTTCAGACACTCCACAGAGAATGAACCCCCATGACTTTGATGATCCCCTAGTCTCGCTTTGCCAGACCTATCTCCACTGCGCTGTGGAGTAAGGTCCGGCTCCTCCACGCATACATTCTGCAATAGAAGGAATCAATATAGATACAATATTAAATGAAGTAAACTGTTCACACAATACAGTAACGTGAGCTATTAAAAGCAGCTGGATACATTGTTAAAACGTCATTTGCTCTTACCAGTGTGTCGGCATGTGCACTTCGGCCATAGAAATCCCTTAGATCTTTACAATCATTCCCTAAAAAAAACCAAGCAGGCCTGCCTTGTTGCACGATCCAAATATTCTTCAAAACTTGCCATTTTCAGCGTGTAGCTAGCATGAAGTTTGTTGTTTCCCGAAGAGAACAGAGTTTGAAAACGGCAACACACAGAAAGCGGAAGGTGAGGGACTAGCGGCTTCCCTCTGACGCCCCCATGAGGTTTACATTTGTGTTTCTCATGTCAAATGTCTCATTTGTCCTGAAGATAGCTCAGGTGGTTCAAGAGAGGTCTTTGGTGTCTTTCTCCCGTCTCTGATGTTGAATGGTTTGTGCTGAGATCTAACATCTGGGTAAGACTGACCGGATGTTCTGACAGCTCAGCTGCTCTAACTGAGATGCTTCTGGTGGTACTTCTTGATTTAGTAGTGTCAATCCTGTTTTTTCTTTAAAATTGGGCTTGGATTCTCATCATCCACTCTTTGTAGCCTAGAGACAGACATACTGCACCTCCTAATGCTACATACTTCTGCTTTGTCTGTGTGACAGCATAATGTGCAGGTCTCACATTATAAAGGGAAACGTTCTGATGAAATACTTGATGTAATCTCGTAACCTTTGTAATTTGCAGGGATATTTTTTTGAGCTATCATAGCTAGTCAAGGGAAAGTCATCACTTCTAACCACTAGAAGTAGTGTAAGGGTATCCACTTTCCCTAATGTAATTTCGTTCATGGCTTATTGTTAGTCTACTGATGGAAATCTTCCCATGTAAAAATAAAAAACTTATGCCACGGGCAAACTATATGGCTGAGTAACACATGCTTTAGCTCATTGTGCCGTGCTTCTAGAGCCTGCATATTGTGTTTCTGAAGTAAAGATGCCAGAAAACAAATTCCAAGTTATACTTTATTCAATATAGTGTCTCTAGTGAATTCCTAGGTGAGCCAGGTGATATTTGCACTGCTGAGTCACAACAAATGCTCTGGGATCTCAAGCACTCCACAAGTAAGGCTGGAGATCTAGTTGAGACATTTTCTTGA
>NC_045756.1:6331346-6332392 GCF_008692095.1 Etheostoma spectabile
CGTTCTGCCTGGTTTCCCACGGCGTGGTGGTCGGCTGGTGTCCAGTTTCAGGTAGCTCGGCTGTTCCCAGAACGTGAGCACGCAGAAGTGCGGGGAGCCATACCGGGACGCTCTGGGATCAGTTAGATTCCCGGCATTCCTCACATAGTCCCTTTGAAGGGAAAGCAAATAGAGAGGGGTTTAATGCCCCCTCCCCCCTCCCACCCCCCCTTCACACCTCCACACTGCCTGAGGAGGGGAAATAGTGTTGGTATCAGGGCTTATCACAAGATAACAGCAGTACCATGCAGGGCTGGGGTCAATCCCCTTTTATTCAGTTACAGCGTTACTCACGCATATGAAGTTTATATTCATCATGTGAACTGCAGTTGAAGTTTGAATTGACTGAATTATAAGGAAGCTGCAAGGCGGACATGTTGGAAGAGCTGATTCCTTCCTCTGTCACATGTCAGGAGGGTTTAGTTGGCTGGAGAACATACTGATTGCTTCCCAGGACGAGCACAACTTCAACCCGCCCTTGGGCAAAATACACGCCCTAACGTAATCAGTTATAGCCGTGACCTCGCACGCACTCCGCAGGAAGCAGAATAAACTTCCCCAGAGAATCCATCCATGTCCTATAGACCTGAGTGACCAGGGGAACTCTGAAAGCTGATGTGTGGGTGGTCAGCAATTTTGAGAAGCCAAGTTGGTCACTGCAGAAAAACTGCCACAGTCACAGGTTAAAAAGTTAGACTTTTTTTAATTCCTGGTAGTCAAACAGAAATAGTCAAACAAATGACGTCCTATGTCTTTTCCTGACCACTTTCCTTTGAGTTTGATGGAAAATGTCATTAAATCAAGGAGAGATGTGAAGGAGAAACATAAGGACTTAACAGCTACTAAGAAACTCCAACTACACCCACGCCAGCCTACGTCATCATACAACAGCCTGTGGTGACACTACAATCTTCTGAAAATGGACTACTAAAATGCATTTTAAATACTTTGCCCTGTGTGTTCTTACCATTAGAGCTTTGTGAACCAGTGTCTTTATTTTCTGAGCC
>NC_045756.1:6332402-6377987 GCF_008692095.1 Etheostoma spectabile
GGCGCTCTCTGTTCAACAAAGGGTTGAGAATATACTGAATTGCAATGCCTTAGGCCTTTCTCTCAAAATCAAGATCGCTATCTAGTGGGCTCAGAAAATAAAGACACTGGTTCATGAAGCTTCATCAGCCATCACTGCTTAGCGTGTTGTTTCATGCAGGCTATAAACAGGAACTCACCTGATGATCCGCGTCCCTTGTTGATCATATTGATCGTTTGTTTTCGTGAACGCCCGAATGCTCTGTCGCTTCAAATGTTACTGCTGCAAGGAATTGCAGGATGGTATCATCTCTTTTGCCTTTCGTAAAGTATGATCCAGTGCACGTTGTGCTAAAGGGGATTAGAAAGGAAGCAGTGAAGCACCTTAGCATTTAGAGAATTTGACCAGCTTTTATCACTGCTGCCACTTTGATAGTTTACGGGTCATTTCACTCAGTTATGACCCTTCCTAAGCAAAAAAAAATCACCAACCGCAGATCTGAACAATTTCCTCCCCCAAAGTAATGTAATGTCAATTGTTCAGTTTAAAAGTTTTAGTTCTAACATTCATTGCCTGCAGGTGGCACACGTGTCCGAATAACAGGAGATGATGGCACACCTCGGCATGTATCTGGGCATGTTTTCAGATGCTTTAGATCTACATACTCATTACATTGTTATGTTAAGAAACTCAAAGCAGCCGAATGTAACTCCCAGTGTTTGACACAGTGGAGCCGTGGATGATTACGTACAGTAAATGCAATCAGAGCCTATTGTACTGCCCACAAGCAGTCAGACGAGGAGGGCGCATCAGCTGACGTGAGTCACCATGCCAAAGTGTGATTATGGTCTAATAGGCTATTTCAATGAGGAATTACAAGTGGCTAAGTTTGGAAAACAAACATTCTCTAACAGATTACACTATTTGACAGGTTTGAATAGAGTATTTAGACAAAAGAGGGAACATTTTCATAGACCCAGATCACAGGTGACTGCGCTGTTGTAGATTCTCATTCGATCGTATAGCATAGCAACAAAAGCTCGCCAGACAAAACTTAATCAACACACTTTTTTTTTTTTGTTGTTGCCAAAAGCACATCACAGCACCACCCACACTGTTTGATTGACAAGTGAATTTCTGGCAAGTGCAATGCAAACAGCCAGAAAAGGATGAGCTCCGTGTGCCAGAGAAAGCAAACACAGCAGCTAAACAAAAAAATGAGGAACTGAAGGATTACAGCTTCAAAAGAAGGGGTTACGCCAACAAGACTTTAAACCTGGGTGGAATATCAATCGATAATTCAGCTGTTAGAGTTCAGAGAGTCAGAACAAGTTAAAGGGTCATTTTTCATTTCCTTTAGAGTAGAACTGATTTCCAAGACATTTCTGACATTTCCAAGATGGTGGGAGCTTTATTCACCCCCCTTTTCCCCTTCCTTACGGTCACATGTTGCGTGACAAGTGTGTGGCATGAAGCACTCTTTCTTTTTTTTTTAGATCATTTTTTGGGGCTTTTTTCTACATTAAAGCGACACTCGACAGACATGAAAGGGGGAGAGAGATGGGGGATGACACCCAACATGGGGCGAACGCTCCCACTGGGTGAGCCAGAGGCCGCCCCATGAAGCACTCTTTCTGTTGCATTCTATTTATGTTTCCCATCTTTCCTCTCTGTAGTTTTTTATTGGTGGCCCTGGTACACATTCTTATGTCTTATGCATTGGTTGTAATTGTTAGTAATTCTTCTTAATTTCTAAATAAAAAGATTTGATCACAAAAAAGTGTGCCATGAAGCATGTAAAGAATTGCGCCATCCGTGTGCATGAAATTGCGTACTGCATACCAATTACATATCAGATTGCAGCAGAGAAAACTGCTCAACATGTGAAAGCAGTGTGTAACTTACATCTGTCGGTGTCTCCTGCAACATGTGAACTTAGTTTGGGTTTGGCACTTTTAAATTTCTGAAGCAAGTGTAATGTAAAATGTTACCATAAAGAGTTGAACAAATTACTCCTAACAACCTCGATATGAATGATTAATTATCACACACTATTTGGAAAGGTTTCAATAGAGCTCAGTCCTTACTTTTCTTAGTTATCTTCTCCCCTCTAGTGGAGAGTTTAACCAATTACAGCAGCTCGATGTGCCTCTGCCAAGGTTGTTACTGTGCAGTTTAAAGCCCACAGCACAGCTCTCACACTATGTGCAGATGTCCAAAACTAAAAGTGTTGTTGTTTTGGGGGGAGTTTGACAAAGAGAGGGAAGTAGATTGTGTGTTAGAGCATTCAGGCAATCTCAGAAATGCATATACGAGGGTATGTTGAGCTACTTGATCTTATGTGGGAGTTAGAATGCAGTCACCACACAGCTACTGTAAAAAAAAGAAAAAAAAAAAATCAAAAGTTGAATGGTAATACTTAAAACAGCATTGGATCCAGGTCTTTGGAGTATTATCTGAAACTAGAGCTTGGAATTCAATTTAAAAGCTCACTCTGACTCAGTTGGTCTGCCTCCCTCTGGTGTCGAAGGAGCAAATAAAAGAAGACTATTGCATTAGAAGACATTTACAGTACATATACCAGCCAGTCAGTTGGCAGATTGTCAAAGTTGCCAGTGATGCTTTTTGCCATTGAAATAAAACAATGACATCTACAATGAGATTCAATCAGTGGAGAAAGACAACTACAGAGTCCATGCTGCTATGTCTGGAGAGCACATTTGGTCTGGGCTAAATGCTAAGTTAACGAGGCTAACATGCAGTTTAGCTGTTTATGAGCACTTAATTGAGGTTTTGGAAAAATATTTGACTTTATCACTGAGTCAACAATGGTGATTTCCTCTTTAGTTAAATGTCATGCATCACATTTTGGGATTGTTTGAAGAAAGTAGAAGAATGCAACGGACACTTCTGAGGGCACTATATAGTGCAAGGACACTTAAATTATGACACTTGGCATAAAAGGGCTAAACACAGCGCACTATATAATAAATAGAAAGTGATTTCAGACAACATTTCATCTTATTGTAGTGTGGTAGTATGCTGACATTTCTATCAGCCTCAGGAGATATATTAAATAATTAAAAATCACAATAAAATCAAAAGGAAAAACTAATTCCCAGACCTCATTGTTTGCAGTTTTAATTGGAACTACCTTTTTTAAAGAAGAAAAAGTCCCTATGGAAACTGCTGACAGTTTGTTCTGTAGAGTACCAGGGACACATAGCACTGTAAAAGGGTTTCTGTGCTAAAGGGATTGTTCTCCACTGCCACTGGAGGGCAATCTTACCCTTCCCTCTCTCTCTCTCCTCTCGTCTCTCTCTCTCTCTCTCACTCTCTCTCTCTCTCTCTCTCTCTCTCTCTCTCTCTCTCTCTCTCTCTCTGTGTGTGTCCACTCCCCATGAGATCTCCTTTTTTTGACATATTTAACTGCTCTTCAGACACACACACACACACACCACCACCCACACAACACACACACACACACACACCCACCACACACCACATACACACCACACAGTGTGTCCTCATCTTTGTGGGGACCAATCATTGACATAATGCATTCCTTAGCCCCTTACCCTAACCTTACCATCGAACCTAAAATGCCTAACTAAAATGCCTCCCCTTAACCCTCACCCTCACCCTCACCCCTAACCTAACTCTAACCTACTCTAAAACCAAGTCTTATTCCTCAAACAGCCCTTAACGTTTGGGGACCAGCATTTTGTCCCCACAAAGCTGTCAGGACCCAATAAGTATACTGATTCCCGGTTTTTGGTCCCCACAATGTAGTTAAACCTAATACACACACACACACACACACACACACCCCCACACCACCCACACCACACACACACACACACACACACACACTCTCTGTAAGCTTTTTTTGGGGGAACAATCTCCCTGCAGATAGCTCCCAAATACAAACCAGCACTGAGGGGTTAAACAAAGACACTGTACACAACGCTGAACCACAACCACACAGGCCACTTGGGTCAGGTGCTGTAATGACATATCAATAGTTTGATGTTTTTCACAGGCCATACTGAGTGTGAACGTCAGTGCATTTTCAATTTCTTTCAAGCCACAAGATGCACTTCAGTCATTTTAATTCACACCAGGCACACAGAGTCCCGAGCCAGGAGGGTTTTCAGAAGCTGCGCCGCTGAGACTTTCTCCAGCTAGTGATGCTAATAGAGACTGATAGTACTGAGATGTTTAGTTCCTCGTCTCCCCTTTAATTGCCTTTCTCAGATGTCAGAGTGGCATCTTTATGAGTGATTATTATCAAGACCAAAGCAGCTGGCAGGTCAGAATCGACTTTTAGCGCCGCGAGTACAGCGAAGACTTTAACAGCTAATCCCTGTCTTGGTACAGAACATTTCATTTCCCAGTGATTTGCTGTAAACTGGACAAATTTGTCAACTTGTGTCATGGTTTCATGTGTCAAACTTTACCGCTTTGCAGACAATTGAAAACTGCAAGCAGAGATTTTAAAAAGTAAGAGAAAGATTATGTAAGATTTAGCTTTAAGTATGCTTATTTCATTTAAAATGGGCAGAATGTGTGAGAGCACATTCTCGTTTACAGGAAAAGCCTGGGGGAGAAGATGGAGGGTCACACACACACACACACACACACACACACACACACACACACACACACACACACACACACACACACACCTTTCTGACCACAAGGCGACTGCTGCATCAAGAAGAGAGGCTGTAGTAGCAGTATGTATGTAGTATGCACACAACATGATATTTGTAGTTAATATGATAAAACATACACAAAATGGATATGGTGCAGTAAATTGTTATCGTATCCGTGGTGACTTGTGGGAACTGCGACAACACTGACACAACCGGTCTACGCTACATTAAGCTGGAATTATGCTTCTCCTAAAATACACAGAATGCACACCAGACCCTGATTTTCTGGGTACTTTTTGGTGTTACCATGTAGGAAAATATGAAGAACTCCTGGAAGTTATGATAGTCTCAGAAAAGTATGCAAGCCTCATTTAACAACTGTCTTAATGTAGCAAACCCCACCCATCTGCTAGTCAAAGTAGATCAAAACAAACATGTTTTTTTTTCACTCAGGCCTGGTGGAGAACAGCCCAGTCACGGTGTCAGTTTGTGGCCAGTTAGAGTCTTAGGACAATCCCATAAGCCTCCTGTAAAAGTCACCCATGAAAACGGGCGACACGGCAGCGCTGTGGGCCTCCAACCGCAACTTGACTGCTGCAGAGGGAAACCCGCAATCATAAAAGTTGAGCTTCTCATATAATGTGACAGACTGAATGTAAACAAAACAAAGATGAAACGTGTTTTCATCAAAAGAGCACTGGCTCAGAGTGTTTTTTTTTGCCTTTTATTGCGAAAGAAAACGATTTTGGGAATCAGAAAACTGGAGTCGTGCAGTCAGAGCCGTGTGATTGAGATTTGGAAGTTTGCCCCAAATTAAGTGATATTAGGCTAATTCAGACATGGTTTCAATTTTGGATAGAAAAGTCGTCAGAACCAGATCCAAGGAAAAAAAAAATCCTCCAATTTAAGTTAACATCATGAGTAAAAAAAAGCTTAGAACTAAGCTAGTGAAAAACTCTTGTGTCTCATCTACTTTAGTGCAGGTAGATTTCCATGAATAACTTTAAAATTCAGTGTCAAGGGTCCGGTTGTTTAAATTTGCCAGCAGAACATGGGTTTTGCACTGAATTTGCACCTGTATTAGTTGATTGGTACCTGCCTATTCATGTTTCATTCATCAGGTGGTTGGCTACCTGCTGACAAGTATCGTCCAATCATATTCATGGAGATGTGGAGGGTTGCCATTACAACCTGACTCCTAACCTCCTAACAAACTACTACTACTGATGTAAATAGTCAATTTCTTAAAGTAAACGCCTTGTGTATGTGTGTTTTTTTACAGTACATTTCCATGTAGGTATACTTGTGTGTGTGTGTATGTGTGTGTATGTGTGTGTGTGCGCTGTCAGATGGTCTTGTGAGCCCATTTGATTGTTTTGGGCTCACAGGCTCAGACAGCTGTAGATTGTTAGGTTCGGCGTTGCATTATAGCAGAGCCATGGGAGGAGAGAGTGGGGGGGGAGGCAAGGGGTAGTTAGGATGCCGACAGTGTGAGTGTATGTGGGGGTGTTGGGGTCTCATAAACCCAGTACTTGGCCTCCATTCAGCAGAGCACCAATAAAAACTATAGCTGCTTTCCAATCATACCCTCGTGGTGCTCAGCATTGACACAAACCCTTTGGTCCATTATCACCTTGGTCCCTGCTGCATTCCTGCCATGCCTGATGAATCTTCTCCGGGGGAATACGCTAAACATCAATAAAAAGGCTTTTACGTGTTTCGGCTGTGTCTAATTGCTGGTATATGGCTAATCTCATACAAATAAACAGCCAAGACACCATTTTTTATTCACTCTTTTACAGAAACAGATATAGCTTACCCAGACAGGGTGGGGATCAGCTTTAAAGTCACAGACATTTCTGAATGTATCTTAAATTTGTTCAGTGTCTAACTGAAGGGTTTATTTTGCAGTTAGATAATGAGAAGATGAAGCCTGTGTCTGCAGCTGTTTGGGTGCTCACTATGTTTCAAGAGCCAGAAAAGTTAAGTTAACCGAAGTAAAATCTTTTCCATTTATCTCTTGCTGAGGGGTGTTTATAGGGAGGAGAGGACCAGCAAATGTTTTGCTTTAAGGTCAGAAACGATGTGATGTTCTGTACTGTACTCTGAAGCAATGAACTGGGTCAGATCGGCTTGTCCCGTTCGTTTTCTTACATCCCTTGAAGGAACTCTTGATGCAGATTGAAAGCGATAAAGTTGAACAGTCTGCAGTTGCAGATCAGCTCAGGCACTTTAATTGGGGTGAACAATACACCCAGCCTTTCTCCCTCCTCCTCTCTGTCTGTCTCTTCATTATTCTTTGCATGGCTATCTTCTTGTCTGATTAGGCCCTTACTGGAGACTGTGTGATCCATTAACACATGAGACATCAAAGGATTTTAGAGACATGCTTTTTTATTTACAGCTGTGGACATGTTCTGTCCTTCCCTTCTATCCTTGAAGCAATGCTGTCTCCTAAAAAATGCCGTTACCATACAACTAAAATGTATTTTCTCGCCTAATTTCTCCCGGATTTCTTTTGTCTTCAACACATCCTCGCACCAACAACGTGCACATTGTGAATTGAAACAAAACTACTTGGTTAGGTTTAATAGAGTATACATTATTATTATTATTGAAACAATACGGTTGTTATGTGACTTAAATTGTGTACATATGACAAGTATGTTTCGTAACGGGACCTCAGTTAGCTATGTTACACAACCTAGTTTCTGCACATAAGTTAAAGTAAGTCAACAATGACTTTAGTTTTCCCATGGGACCTGACTAGTCTCCTGGGTGGAGGTCCTGTGTTTATTCGACCCATCCATCCACCCCGGCCTCTTGACTACGCAGACTTTGAACACAAACTTTGATGAGAAACGGATTTGTGACTTGCTGGTGTGTAACACGGGACAAAACATGATTCCTTCGACATGTGATTGAGAATGCAGTGTAGTTGTATGGATATCTCATTTTTAGGAGACAGGGTTGTTGAAAGATTTTAAGTTTCTCTCATGCTATTCAGTACTTTCTTTCTGTCATGGTCCCTCCAACAATTTGACAGCCATGAAATTTCTGTGGATAATATTGAACTCCAGATTCCTAATCTCATTGTGTCCCCTGTTACCACTCCATTTCATTGCATGTAAGTTGTCTCACAACGAAATGGGCAGTTTTCCATGAAAATCGATGAGCATATAAATTATGCTTCATGGCGTTACCACTACCCTCAGGACAAGCAAAGTCTCAATGCAAGGTGTAAAGAACTGTAGGAAGGGTTTATGTGCCGTTTGTCTATTGAATTCTCCCTTTTTAAAAATGAAATCATTGAAAATTAAAGGCCCGAGTTAGCAATTTTTGTCCATCAGGTCTGTAAAATCAAAGCAACTTGACTTGTTTTTTTCATTTATCATGCTATGGACTTACAAAACATCCGTCACATTGCTCTCCAGCACAAGAGATGATGCTTTTTTGGCACAAAACCAGAGTTGGTAAAAGAACTCATGCAGTGTCAGCAGAGTTGAGGGTTTATGGAGAATTTGGTCTTACTTCGGAGAAACGCTGGCACTACCTATACCACTAGCCTGAAAAAGCCTTCCAGTCTCATCTGTTTGTGGAAACTTCACCAAGGTATTACAGTTAATTTGACAATGATAAATTGCTGTTTAAAAATACTACATGTTTGCACTTATTACTGAGGTTGGGTCCAAGTTTGTTGTAGCAACCGTGACTCCAAGAATGATTCACTGTAGTAGTAGCATCAGCACTAATGGCTGTGCTTCCTCCATGGAAAGTTCACTTTGGGAATTTCCAGTCAGGACCGGGTGCCTTGACTACAAACTTGGCGCACAGCCTCCAAGTGTGTTTTTTCGCTCTTTTCTGTAGTCGTGCCCGCATAACTGACCTACAAATGTGTGTGAAATTTACACATGCAGTGACTGTGACCTACTGTGAGAGATGGAAATGGGTGCCTTGCCATGATAAAGGATATTCTAGATTGAAGTTTGACACAAGACTGTGGGTGTTGCTTAGTCAACCATGACAGGTAGCATGTGTGGTCTTTGGTCTTGGATTAGTCAAAAAATACAAGCACCACAGAACGACTCTTTACCACTCATTTAACATTGATGTTAATGCTTTATTAATGAAGTCAGTACTCTCCTCCCTGTTCACATCTTAGTCTTTGATTCTAGTTTTTCTTTTCTTACAGCACATGCATAGCCAACCACAAGTGTCCGATATGTATCAAGAGAATATATTTTTTTTAAATTACAACAGATACACAACTAAGTGGAAACCGTGAAGGGGGTTTACATGCCCATATCCCGACTCTGATCCCTAAATCCCAGCAAATCGAGGAGCTCTACGAGGTCCTGTAAATGGGACAAAGCCTATACTCTCCTGCATATCAGAAAATTCCCATAATTCAAACGCACTCACTGACTTCCAGAAGAACAGTGGTGTCCTCAGTGAATGGTTGGTTTTTTGGGAAACCTAGGTTTGGGTTTCTGGCAGCAGGGATCACCTATTTCTGTTTGGTGTCTTTTTGGAGAGGAAGCCAGGAGTGACTTTCCACCCTGAAATGAGCGCTAGCAAGGCGGTACGCTCCCGCTGTGCGACAACGTCAGCCCGACCAAAGTCAACAAGGCCCGCAGTGTGAGTGTAACTAAAGGAAGGATGGGGGGGGGGGGACCGGAGCGGTGGACGACTGCGACTCCTGTGTGACCACACAATGCTCAGAATAGAACATCATAAGCATAATGGCTTCATTCACTTATTCTCGCACACACTTCCACAGGCTTTTACTTTGTTTTGACCCGGTTGGATTGCAAGATTCTTCTAGAAAAGTTTCCTAAAGTGACTCTTGATTGTTGAAACTTTTCTGGCACTCATTGTGTTCTCTGAGGAAAAGTTCACCCATGTGGCAATTAACCAGAACAAAAACAACCCTATAAGCACACACACACACACACACACACACACACACACACACACACACACACACACACACACACACACACACACACACACACACACAAGTCCTCCAGTAATTCCTATGAGGCTGGTTTTTATGTGACAGGCAGAAAAACTTTCTCCTAGTGAAGAAATAGATTCATCACAGCTTGGCACAGTGTGCATGCCGGTGTGCATGCTTGCATGTGCATGTGTGTTTGTATGCATATGTCCAATGATGATGTATCGTTCTCCTTTCTCAAAGCATATGGCAAGCCACCGCAACTAGGCCAACATCCCATTCAGAGCCCCTGTGTATTGCCAGAGGGGAAAGCTGTGCGTCAGTTGTAAAGCCTGCAAGAAGACGAGTTCACCCAAAATTGCCCACATTGATCATTTTCAGACTTATTTGCATTCCTGCGATGCAAGAGGGTTTTGTCAGGCAGCGATTTGCCCGTTTTGGGAGATCTCGATGAATTCCTCTCAACCACTTCTCCTCTTCTTGTTTTTGCTCTTTTTCCAGCTCATTTTGCACACTGACAGGCTGCCCTGTGCTTCAGCTGAGAGGGTGTGTGTGTGTGTGTGTGTGGCGGGACAGCGGTTGAGCTTTTTGTGTGTGTGTGTGTGTGTGTGTGCGCGTGCACGCGTGTGTGTATGTGTGTGTCTCCGCGCTCATGTATTAGTTCATGCATTTGAGTGTCTAGTTAGCAGCGTGTGTGTCTGTCTATGCAAGCAAGCATTTCTACACATGTGCGTGTGTGTGTCTAGACGAGGCTAAAATGAGACTGCGTGCGTGTGTGTATGTGTGCGTGTGTGTGTGTGAGCATGTGGGTAAAGGAGTGTGTTTGTGTCTGCCTGTCTGCACTGTGGTTTTTCACAACATCACCCACTCAAATATAACCTTCAAACCTGAGACGAGTCCAAGAATCTGCATTTCAAGACTTTTATTTATTTCAAAATGTTGTCTGTTCTCTGTCCTCTAAGGGAGAAAAAATATGGGAAAGTGACTAATTGATTGAACTCAACTCGTGATGGGGGCAGGGGGAGGGGGGGTTGCATGGAGACATACTTTGTATTAAGGGGTTTAGAATAAATGTGACTAAATATGGACTTATGGACTTCTGCACCCACAGTGCACCATTAAGAATTAGCTAGTTAAACAGTGCCACAGTTTCCCTGCACACTGTAACTGATGGCTGTGTGAGGAGTGTGTGTACACTGCAGACGAGCATTGATGGAGCTGTATAGGTAGAAGAAGAGAGTAAGGAAGGAAAGGCAAGTGGGTGTTTTTATTCACCCCCTATTCCGCTGGGAAAGCTCCCTGTTCATATTTAACAGAATTGCAAAAAAGGAGGTCAGGGGCCACAACAAGGTCACGGTACAAAAACAATTGGACATCGCTGAGGTAGGCATTTTCCTCCCAGTGAAATGTCTTCTGTATGTATGGATGTGTAGGGGGATTTATTGTGTGTCTGTGAGTGTGTGGGAGACTACATGTGAGTGCACGTGCTCCCATCTTAAACACTACCAGAATAGTCCCAGATGTGAATCAGTGTGAAGCAGCTGGACCGTTTTCTAGGGCTGCGGAGGTGGTCAAACAAAAACTACAGTGCCCGATATTCTCAAGCGTCCCAATGCACTTGACTGGACCTGAACTACACACAATACCCATGAAAACACACATAACCCCTTTATTGTTATGGGTTTAAAACTTGGAGTATGATTGATTTATGAGCTAGCCCGCTCAAAATCTCACAATAATCGGGCAGCCAGTTAAAGTTCAGACTTAGTGTCAACAGATTCTTTTTAATTCCAAAAAATGAACATGCCCTAATTTTTTGAGCTCCAGTTAAGCTGTTGCAATAAAAGAAAAATGAGGAGGGGCCAAATAAAATAACATAAGCATTGTTAGAGTTTTATGAAGCGAACAATGTCTGAAATCCGATTTGGTTCTTGGATGGATAGGGCTGAGCAGTAAAACAGAATCAAGGCGTACGGATGCACATCAGGAGTGCTTCCAGTCGTTCATTGGGCCTGCTAGCGATACAAGACCTCTTCATTTTTTTATCTCACTCGCTCACACACGCAAACCAACCTTCCATTGACTTGCTGTAGCCTACTGATAATCTAATATGTCTTGTGTGTTAAACCATGTGCTGTTGAAGTGAAACATGCTTTTCCATTATGAATCCCTTTGGCTCAGGATGACTCAATAATATTTGACTAGTGTGTTTCTGTGGGACATTAGTAATTGTTTTTATTAAGGATAATACAAGTCCAGGCAAAATATGATTAAAAAAAAAGGCCCCAGGAGGAGGTCCAGATGCTGACATCGACTGGTTCTGCTGTTGCTATTGCCACACGTCCTCTTAAATAAATACGGTGTTTTTTGAGTATCCCACCATCTGTAGGCTTGAAACATGGCTCTGAAGCGTTTGTAGCTCAAAGGATAGAGGCGTTACACAGCTTGGGTTCACAACAGTTACAATGTATTCTGATGGAGACCCAGTTTTACATTGAAAATGTGTCATAGGCATAGGCACAAATCAAAATGGACCAATGGAAAACACACCCAAAACTGATGTAGATTTATTGCCTTCTTTTTCTTCTTCTTTTTTTAAAAGAGACCTGATCACAAAGGGAACACAAGTACAGTCAGACGTAATCTGAATCCTCCTGAGCAAAAAGCAGCATCAGTTGATCAGATTAACATCAGCTGTGGATGAAAAAAGAGAGGTCACTTTTGAAAAGCGTGTAAATACCACTGATAATTCAGAGCAGAGCAAGTCATTTTGGCTGCTTTAAAACCAGTGTAGTAACTATTGCCATTACGACCGAGTCTGCAGAGTCAGCCCTGCTCCGATGTCTGCTTCTGGTTATCTGACACTGTGTAGCTCTGCTGTTTATATAGCAACATTAATCATTTAAATTAAAGGGATTTTCATACAGGCTTTTATCTAGATGTGTGTGTGTGTGTCTCTGTAGCAGGGTACATGTGGGGACCTTTGGTCAGAGTGATGAGCTCAGCACACGGCGGCAGCTCATAAACATGCAGGAGCCACGGGGCCATGACCCCTGCAAACAGACGGACGCCAAACCAGCCTTTGTAGCCCCCTTTTCTCTCTCTTGATCAACACATGGACAAACAGCTGAGGCCGTTTTGCTCTGTTTGACGTTTGTTAATGAAACGTGACGTTGACACACGGCTTTATGTGGATGTTTCTCCTCTCGCAATCAAACAAGAGCAAGGGATCGAGGATGTATCCATTAGAGTGAGGAGGAGGCGAGGTTGTGAAACACATCTGTTGATAAAATATACAACTGAGATGTTTGGTAGACTGAACGTTTTGTCTTCAGGCCGGTGAATCTAATGTTAAACACACAATGAGGCAACACTAGAAGGTCACAATGAGACAGTGTACAAAAGCTCCTTCATTGATGAGTAAAGTCGAGTTGCGTTCTGGATATGTCAGCATGCGCGTACACACACTGCAGTACACTCATCCGAACTGGACAAACTCTCAAAATATTTTGTGGACGCTGAAATCACTGTGGTTGGTTCTGACTTTGAGAAGTGGTTGTTTTACAGTTAGTGGTTTGGGTTTGGTTTTGGGAGTGGATATTGAAATGGGAAGGTGCCTCACACAGGATACAGTACAAGTGTGTGTGCAGGTGTATGCATGTAGAACTAGAGGATAGATTTCCATTACATTTGGCATGGACTCTCTTGGTCCCCAGAGGATGAAGCATGTTGAATTTGGTAATCCTGCATACCTTATCTAAACTGGGAAAGAGTTGAGAGAGGGCTTGTGTAAAGTCTAATAGATGCGAGCTCCTTATCTGATCATTTCATTTAGTGCTCATATAGACACTGTGGTGGGAGTCATTGATGGGGTTGATTAGAACAAATTGCTCCATGTAATTGCAGCCAGAGTGTAAGGAAAGTTCTGCATGTGGTTGCCAAGTGGAGAATAAGTTTACATTCTTTCCTGAAACATTGTTATGTTCGCTGGAGAAGGTCCTGATAAAAAAAAAAAAACTTCTTTGTGAAAAGATTACAAGCATACTATGTTCAAAATCTGTACTTGATTTGATGCATAGTAATGGTCTGGCTTGAAAATGAAATGAAATGAGGCTTAACTTTTGGGCATTTTCAAGAAATGTATTGGATTTACTATTAAGTACATACATGTAATAGTAAACTATATAGAAGACTGCAAAAAAAATCTAACTTAGGACTTTTGTTGTTCCCAAAAATATCACAAATGTACACTCCAAAATGTGTAGTTTTCCCAGGTATACAAAGTGTGTTTGAGTACATGTTCTATCCAAGTTGAGCATCCGAGTGTTTGTGCATGGAGCTACTGCCTTTGCACTTGCACATCGTCTTGTGTATGTACACTGTGCTCATGGGACTCCTCGCCATCCATCCCAAAAGCCACATCTGTAAGCTGTAACCTGGAAAAAAAACATAATTAAAGTAAAAAGGCGACGGAGACAAGAGGGCCCGAGCTCAGACAGGGTGTCTTAGAGGATTAAGACATGTAATGCACACGCATGCATACACTCTCCCCTCCACCGGCTCTTCATGTAAACCTGGTAGTCTACAGACTGCATCCACACACACACACACACACACACACACACACACTCAACATCACCTCATGGGACTCCCACCTCTCTGTTACCTCGGGTCCCAGCTCATTTGCAGAGGCCATCTTTGTTTCCCACTCTCTCCCTGTGTTCTGTTGTTCTGGGAGTCACAGGCCTGCTTACGTGTCCCCCCCCCCCATACATCACACACTGCCTGGAGCATTATAAGTCATTAAGTGGCTGGCAAGTTGGTTGTTTCATCATGTAAGCTGTTATTTACCATTGGGGAAAAAAAAAAAAAATCTGAAAATAAATGCTGCTAAATATTATTTGTCCTAGGTTCGCCTCCCACACAGGATTACTGTAGAATACCACCGTGTCAGCACACGCCATTTAAGTGGGAGTCACAACAAATAAAATAAAAACAAATCTTTCTCCTTCCCCACAGTAAAGGTCTCTCTTGAGGAGTGATTCAGTTGCACGTAGGAGGTTTGGAAATGATTTGCCTTTTAAAATCTGTCAGAGACTTTGAAACGCGCTAATCCATTTCTATCAGTGAAGAAAGCCAAAGACAGACAAAAATGACTAGTGGAAGACATACTGCATGGGCTTTAACACAACGGCACACTTATCTCATTCAGTCCTTTGTTTGTGAGTGCATCAGGTGGATACGTGAGCCAACGTTTTCCAGAAGCCGCAGAGGAAGACTTGTGGATGTATAAGTGTCTCCTGGTGACTCATTGTGGAGACTCCTCACCTGTCTGCCCCCTCACACACACACAAACACATCACACGCGCACGTATACAAGTGCAGCAGGGTGTACACACATCCACAAGACGTTAAGTCATTTTGACCCCGCACATTTTCCTAGGCCAGTCAGCTAGCTGAAGTGAAGCTGTCACAGCCTGGATGAGCACGGAGGCCGTTAGCACCGTGGGTCACTGTGGGGGAAAGGCCGTCTGCAAAGCCAATTAGCCTCTCAGCGCACCATAAAAACAGACCCAGACTGCAGCCCGGGGGAAAGCTTTCCTGGCTCAAACTCCACTTGGAGGATTTTTTTTTTCCAATATGACAATTTGGAGCGATGGCTGGGTAAAAAACAAAAAACAGTTAAAAAAATAATGAAACCCAATCTCCCCACTCCCAAAATATTTGCACTGCAGAGAAAAACAAAAGTGATCTGATTTCTGTTTGAATCCCTTTTTGGTGACACACTTCTCTGAGGAGACCAGGGGGAAATGTGGAGCAGACACATAATCTCTCTTTGACAGGAAAATTACCCAATGAACTCTAAATGTTTATACACTGTATACCAGCGGGGGAGATGCTGAGGCGCTGGGTAGAGAGGCAGTTAGGCTCACCAAAAAAACCAAATGGCTGCCGGCAAGCTCCCAAACAAACACCTGTCAAATTGAAAAGTAAACCATAAAATGTATTTTTTCAATGATGAATGACACAGTGCAGGTCACCTGTGGCTCAGAGTGGCTTTTCTTTAAATGCTTTGAATGCTTTACTTCACCAGGACGACTCTCTGCACCAATGCCACTTTGAGACACCTTAATTGTTGATTTAGGAAATCGTTGTTTGGAAAAAAAAAAGGAACGATGTCATCAAGGGTTATCTCGGCTTGGTCTCAGTGGCTTAAAAAGTATGACAGTAAGTTTATGTTAAAGACATTTAACAAGCAGAGAGATTCAAGCAAAGAGAGGCTGTTGGTTGTATCATGGGAAATGTAGGAAACAAGGTTTTGGGAGTCTGACCCATACTCTGGACTAAAAGTCAAGATGTTATGTGGCAGTGCTGTTGGATTTTAGCTTTCTCTTTTGTTATCTGTGTTGTGAGTTCCCCAACTTTGTGCAGAGGCAATACTAAATCACTGCAAGACTCTTTTAATGTTTTGTCAAATCTCAAAGTGCAACATTAGCCAAAATATCCTCTTTGTGCCCCTGTAGAGCGTCTGGTGTGATTGATTATCCTCCCCAATTGTCCCGTCATTATCTTCCTTAATACACTGTAAAAACAAAACTTGTTGTGACTACATGGAGCGTATGAGCACTCCCATCCATGGTTTTTCTTGGATCGTTTTCCCTGCAGCGATACGTTGTGATTCATGTCCTTGCGATTGCAGTATAGAAAGTTAACGGTGGATCCATGCACAAACACGCTGTGGCCTTATTCAGTCCAGTCTCTGTAGCTGATCAAAGTTAAAAACCAGAACAGTTCCCGAAGCGGCGGAGCATCCACAGAATGGCACACTCTACTGTTACAAAGACGACAAAGAGAAAACAAATAAAATGAGGTTGCCTGGGAGTTTTTCCCACCCACACACTGACCTACAAGCACAGATATGCCACCTTCAGTACTCACTCCCTCTCCCACACAGAAAGGCTTTGAGACACATGGAGACCCAGTGATGTTTTGACAACATTCCCAGCGTGATTTACAGAGAATGGATCAGACTTTTGCCCTCTTTCTCTGACTTTCCTTTCCCTTTTCAGTTCATGCCTCTCTCTCTCTCTCTCTCTCTCTCTCTCTCTCTCTCACACACACACACACAAACACTTTCTATCAGGTGATCCAGATCACAGTGCTCAATATTTCACGCTTGACTCTCGCTTCAGGCCCTGGGATTACGGAACTGCAGAGAGGGCAGGAGGTACCTCCCAGGTTTGAACTTATACAAATTCACTCGACATAATTCAAAACATAAGGCATCTTTCTTTCTTGCGTCCTCTCCGAGTAGATTGTCAATTAATTTACAATAAAATGAACTTACCATAAAAATCCCTTTTTTCGCTCAACCCCTCCACATCCATCAGTTCATGTTATGATTTGTAAATGGAGAACACAAAGCAGGTGATGATAGAGCGTCTGCCATAACCCGTAATGTCAGGCTTTGGAAGCAAGTCAACATATATATTTAGTACATTATAGTACAATCTACTGTGGATCCTATATGTGACTTCATCCAAAACACCACAAGCTTGCAGTTTGGAGCCTGGGTGGTCCCTGCTAAGTAAGGGAACCCATCCTCCAATGATGACTAAGAGTCATTCCGACTACTATAAGAGCCATTTTTGCAGCTGGTTTGTATGAACCGTTCCATAGAAGATGCCATTATTGAGAATTAAATTTGCAGAGCACTTAAACATATTTGAATTTTACACGTCATATTTAATTCAACGTGGTTCTAACATGTTCCGTCTGTGCAAAACAGGCCTCGCTTGTGGAGTCCAGTTCTTACTCACGATAGAATGATAGAATCAAATGCAACAAAGCAAACTAGCAACAAATATGAACGTTTGCTTTTCTGTGCTGCTGCTATGTGTGGTGCCGGTTGGCACAGTCACTCGTTAATAGTCTCCTATCTGCTCTGCTAATTGCTTAATTTGTTTCAGGTGTGCTGCGTAACACACTTGTACTTTATTAGCTCCCAGGCAACAGTTTAAAGGAGGTTGGATGTTGGTTGTTGTTGTTGTCCCTCCTCTCATTCTGCTTCTGCCACCTCACTCTCCTTCTAGCAGTGTTTTGGTATCAAATCTGGCTCTTTAGCTGCTGAATGTGCCACTTTAGCCTAACCCTTCTACGCCGTCCGGAAACAGCTATCCTGGCTCTGTTTACAGGCATGAATAAAACAAACAACATATAAAGTGTTAATAAGTGAGCTTTAGAGGTGCTGGCAGGCAGATTTTAAACATTAATTAGACAGAGCCAGGATAAATTTAAAATAAGAATTTGTGCAGCTTTAAATAAGTTGCTTTATCTGACAGGAGACTTTGAAATCATTCAAAATATGTGTGTGTGTGTGTGTGCCAGAGAGAGAGAGAAAGCTTGAGCAAGAGAGAGGCTTGAACTGTCACCCTGTCTGGGAAGGAAAGTCAGAGAAAGAGGGCAAAATGCATCTTCTTTGCAACCATGTTTGCCCTCAAAGAATCTGTCCCACAATGTCTTGCACACAGCCAGGTCCGCCTAACACTCACACCTTAATGGGCCACCCAGGGGTGTTAAATCACCCCAGAACTCGCAAGCCCCCCTGGGCCATCCGGTCCTGCACAAGAGCCCTGCTGGAGATCCCTTTCCTCCTGGAGGCTCTGTCAAAATCTCTGCAACAGATCTGCCAGAGATCCCCTCTCATGACCAGATGAAAGTCTGCTGCCGGTACAAAGGCCGTAAAAACCACAGGAAGGAGGGCAAAAAAAGAGAAAGGGCCCCGGTATTCAATGCCAAAATACAACCACCCTCCCCTCCTCTCCCAGTGCTTCCAATGTCCACCCACCCAGTGCATCCTCCCTGTGAAGCACCCCCACCCTCAGCTAGAGACAAATAGGTCAGGAAGCCATTTGATGCTGGGGCACCCCTGTGGTAACCGTGCTGGAGCGCAGGGTGGTGGTATAGGCAGAGGAAGCAGGAAGACAAAAGGAGTTCCAGGTTGTTAGGTGAGCTGCGGGGTATTGGCGAGGTGTCACCGTAATTACCCTCTATCATCACCCCACCCAGGAGAACTCAGGCCTTTTGACTGAGCAATTGGATAAAGATGTGCGTGTGTGGGGTGTGTGGATTTACAGAGCCAAAAAGGAAGCTCCCAACAGCTGCTCCTCTCATCGCCTCCCTCTGTCCTTTCTCTGTCTCCATCCTCCTCTGTGTCAACAGAGTGGATCAAACCCGAGATCCTTGACCTGCCATTCAGTCAAGAAAAGGATGTTCTGATGAAGCGATTCAGGCGTGTGTGTGTGTGTGTGTGTGTGTGTGTCCTGTGTGTTCTGGTGCATGTCTGTATCCTATATCATCATCATCATTCCCCGGCCACTAGACTCCTGGGTTGCATCAGGGATAATTACAGCACCATTGATTGTCATGGTGGAGCTATAACTGTATTTCCTATCGCAGTTTCAGGTTTTAAGTTGAGCACATAGGAGACCCCTCAAATTCGACCCCTACTTAACTTTAAAGTGCAGTAAATCCCATGTTTTGAGTTTTGTGCCACTTGAGAAAACTTTTTGAGTGAATTTAAAGTCAATGTGTGCATGGACAATTCCTTTCCCTTCCCTACCTGGCAGTCGGCTGTGAATTTGCAGAATATAAAAAGCTCTGCCAGAAGAGAAGATCTCTGTGGGATGTGAGTTAAACCAAGTGAAATGCTGAGGTTGCAGACTCAGCTCTATAACACCGTCTCTCTTTATCTCGGCCCATAATATGATTGGACACTTGGTACGGTGACTTGCAATTAGTGCATTGAGTGATGTTGAGTAACAGATGGCTTGTCAGTCAGTTTCCCGGCTTTTACTGAGCCGCAGTTTTCCGGCGCTGCCACTTTCTCTGACATCATTTACCGGACTGGGCGCACAGTTCCAGTACGCCCATGTTAAGAGCTGGGGGCTGGCATTAAGGGCTGCTTAGCCGCCTCTGCCAAGAAGTACACGGCAGTGACGTGGAGGACTGTCAACACCTTGGCTGTTTTGAGCTCACTCAGGAGCCAGTGGCACAGTAGAGATGCAGTTAGAGAAACCAAAGGTTTGTGTACTGGCGAGGTTATCTTTGGGCACTTCTTGAGCAGTGATGCTGTGCTTGTTGACTAACCTCTTAGAGCATTGGGTCATCAGTCATGTGCCAGATCACCGGGGTTGAAACTTAGGTCATTGTTACCTACTGCATTCTTATTGATCTTAATCTAAGGGAGTTTTTATGGCTCCATAAAGCGCTGATAAGCAACACATGGAAGCTATTTCTGCCTATCTCCCTCTACGAGCCTGGTTCCTGTATCTAGATGCAGAACATCGGTGGAAAACTATGTCCCGTGAAACAACTAAGCACATGGCCCTGTGGATATGAACAGCCTTAGTGGGCTATCATCATGTTGCTGTCTTGTAGAAAGGTTCGGGGTTATTATAACATTTCTTAAACTGCCTCCAGGCCAAAAACATGTTGTGCCCTTTCTTGGCAGGAATGAAGATAAGAAAAAAACCTTTAACTGTTTTACGCACACATCATTTGTGTAAGGGGCACCCAGATATGAACTAACCTTTAACTGTTATTAGCTATTTGATGCTGCCTGTGTATGTTCAGTGTGGTGATGGCAGTGGGAATGAAGGAATTTGTGTATGCAGGTATGTGTTTCCTTGCCAAAGGGACTCTGTAGCGTCGTCCTGATGGCAGTAACAACTACCACAACTTTCTTTTTTTCAAGTCATGCAGAGAATTGAACCATTTAATTAAATAAAGGAGAAAAAATGAATGCATAAAATGTCCCATTGGCATCAGCTGCTTTCTGGAAATATCCGACCACTTGAGCATAAGTGTCAGAAGAGGCACTTAAAGTACGCCCGGGGCTTTAAATGGAAAACTGGGCACAGGATGTGGTTGACTAAGCTTGTCTCTGATTCGGACGCATGGATCAGCATGAAGATTATTGTTTACACAATTAAATGTCTGTCCACTTTCTGCATAAAAATGCTTCTCAGGGCCATGTTTATACTAATCATGAGCAATACAAATATACTTTTATAAATTGGGGCATTCTTTGGCTTTACTCAAAGGTTTGGAATTTCTTAAAAACTCTTCTTTCTGTGTCTTTGAAATAGTTTTAGGCTGTTTCCAAGCCCTTGAAAAGACCAGCCAGACTCTTTACTTTTGATAAAGTCTGAAGGTCTTACAGTTTCAAAAGAAGAGGGAACATCTCAGATGTTACACAGTTCAGACTTTTTCTTGGGCGGAAGCCTTTTGATCTCCAGATTTCTGCCATCTACTCCAAGAGCATTGATCAGCTGGAGCGAGCTTTTATCCAAGCAGAAGGTTGACCTCTTTTTGGAGACTCTGGGTTTCTGCTACTGCTGCTTCCGTGGACTGAGCGCTAAACTGCACATCAGAGAGCACTTTATCTTATCTGTCCTGACGTCTTCAGCTCCATTCTATTCAGTTCGGTTCTATTTTTATTCTGTTCTTTTATATTTTTGTCCCATTGTATTCATTTATCAGTCTTGTCATTGCTCAATTCTGGACAAGCAGGAAGGAAAACTTGAGTATGTCATCCCCTGAACATGACGTGTGAGAACAACAAGTTACCCTCCTTCACCCCCCCCCCCCCCCCCCCCCCCCCCCCGAGGAAGTTGTACATGTATATGTCCCTGAAACACACCCTGACTTCCTTCTTCCATATCCCACACGTGAATGCCTAACCCCCGATTCGACTTGTGATGCAGGAAGGTTGATGTTGAGAAATCCAGGCGGGACAGTGAGGGCCATGAAAAGCTTTGCAGATGTGGGGTGTCAGGTGGAGGCTGAGCTGACCTCAATTATTCCCGGCATTACCGTGACCAGTTGTGGAAGAGGCATGGACGTGTGTCAGCAACTGGGAAGTGAAATTTTACAGCAGGACATAGAAATCTATGGGAGGGAGGTCAGGAAGTCCATCACAATAGCTAAAACTACTTGCAGGAAATATGGGCACTGCATTGTGACTCAGCAAAATCTGCTATAGTGATTGAGAACTAGCTGTTGCATTTTCAGGACAGGGAGGTCATTTAGAATTTTAGGCCTTTCAAGATTATAGTGGAGTCTATCTTTCATAAGGAAATTGCAGCCCATTTGATAAGCTTATCTTCCTTTATAAATGCCTTTTTTTAAGGTATTGCTCGAGTGACATTTACTTTGATTTCTACAACTTCAAAGTAAAAGTTGGAGGTCCTCTGAGTTTCAGTCGCAGACTTCAGAGCTCCAGAGCTTAGGTGGAGTGAAAGGTGATCCATTTGATGTAGGAGATTTGGTTAGTCGAGGAAATTAACCTGCTGGGGAGCTCCCTTGATCTGCTGCTTCAACTTTAGCCTGTAATGAGCCTTGGCAATTTGAGAGTTCTGTGACAGAGTGGGAGACAAGGTCAGGCTGTGGAGATTGATGCACGGTCACACTTGCATTAACATCACTTGCACTCAGTGTATCTCAATGCATCTGTTCCCCCCCCCCCCTTAAAAGAAAAAAAAGGGCTTTGGAGTTCCGTTCTGAAGATGGCGAGATAGGGAGCGTGATCAAACCGGGAAAACAGAGTCCAAGAGGAATCAAGAATCTCAGAGGAGCTGTAGGAAAGGACTGGGTGACTGGTTGTCAAGGGTACGAGTCCATCTGTCCATCTGTCCTTAGGGCGGATGACAGAGAGCCCGGCGGGGCTCATGGTCAGCAGGTCAGGAGTGTGTGGGTGACTGATGCAGAAAGGCACTTTGGCTTGGGAAAAAAGAAGTTACAGCAGTCCAAGTCTATATCCAACAGGGAGAGACAGACACAGCAGGAAAGCATGCACAGACACACAATTTTGGACCGATCCTTGAGGTAAAGCATCAGCCGGATCAGCGTCCCTTTTTAGCCCAGTCACGGTACAAAGATGCATCAATCTTCATCAGCACGGCACCGAACTCAAGAGCAGAGATTCCCAGAGCTGGAGATAATGGCCTGCTCTATCTTTGATGAGTTGACAACATGCTTAGAGTCCCTCCAAGGATCGGGCATTGAGTTCATAAAGTCGGGATAAATACAACCAAAACAACAGACAGACCATCTGCTAAGTTTGATGGTGGATGGCGATAGCCACTAAACTGGCCACAGCTCCAAAGTATTATTTAACTCAAGACTAGATCTAAATTAGTGACACACACATCTGCACACACCTAGTTGTTCCTGGCTTTATGAGCTGCTGTTGAATTGTGCTCGCTGCATTGTTTAAGTTGCACAAGTGAGGATGGAGCACAAGAGCAAAACAACTGGTGATTGAAAGTGAGTCAGCTGGTCGATTTCCATCTAAGCCAAGCTAAGCCAGGCCTCCATCTCCATCACCTTGGCTGTTTGGATTGGGTTTAACATCACAGCCGTGGCCTGCAGAAGACCCCCACACCGGTTTGGAGAGAGGGAGGGCGAGCTCTTATTGAACCGTGAAGGAAACGCTGAATTGGACTTTCGCACTGGGCTAATTTAAGAGAGGCTTGTTATTTTAACGCCATTCCAAGGCCTTGGACTGTTTTGGGTGGAGGAGACAAAAAAAGAAAGGAAAAGAGAAGCAGACAGAGAGATTCTTAACCCACTGCCCTTGGGATACCAGTCTGCATTCCTGCTGATGGCTTGACCACAGCAGGACCCCTGCAGTGGGCCTAATGCGAGTAGACTCTCATCGGAGAGGCTCCTGTTGCACTGTGTATACATTTCACTCTATTTATTCAAGGGTTTCATAGCATTAAAAGTACTCAAAGTACATTTTCACCCAGCTGGGCTTACGCCCATTTTTAACATGTGCATAGAATGTTGAAATACCAAAAAGTATCACTAAATGTTTTATTATTACGTTTGGCTCAGGTGGAAAAGTTGCTTTAGGACCGGGTTCTTCTTCTTCTTGTTTAATTTCCGGCAGGGTAGACGCAGCATCTGCATTTTCACCGCTGCGTGCCCACAGCACACCAGAAAGCGTAACAAATAAAGAGTAGACAAAAACACTGCTTTTTACCTAGCTCAAACCCAAATGTATTCATAAAAAGAAAAATATACATCTCCTAGGTCCACCTGAAGCAGCAGAACACTCACACCTTCCTATTTTTTAATCATTTTTTTTTTAATTTTGTAGAACATAGGAATTTAGCTCAAAGTACATCGTTTATAAAGTTTGATAGACAGATGGCCGGATACTTCTAGCAAGCTAACCAATAGCTACATGCACATCTAGATGAAAGGATAGGTAGATGTTGGATCTGGAGGCTGCTGCGGCCTGCTGAGCTCATCAGTGGGCGAGTGGGTTTTCCCAGAGGAAGGAGGATTGAAGCGCTACTAGACTTCTCTTCTGTTGGTGCTCCTCAGTGTGTGGGAGCAACAAATCTATGGATGCACACACACACATGCATAGAAATTCAGACGTACACACACACACATTCTCACCGCAGCTCACTTCTCTTTCCCCAACCTCCTGCCAAAGTGTTGTTATTGTTTGTCATCTGTTCTTGTTGTGCTCTCCTCAGCGTGTTTGGCCCACACATCCCCCTTCAGTGAAACAAGGACGAGTGGTTTTGTCACGTTGTAAAGACATCAGAAGGTGGGCGAAGCAGCAGGGCTCCTCCGCTGGCTCCCGCGTCAGACTCCTTTCCACCCGCTTGTTATGACTCTAACAGTCACATCCTACCCACTCACCCCATGGGAAGAGGTGTAGAAAGGCAGAGAGGGGAAACAATGGGCTGAGAGATTTGAAATGATAGATAGACAACTGAAAAAGGGTAACATACGTGATAAAAAAAACAGGCCTGGCGTGGCCGTTCTTATCCTCCACAGAGTTGACCGATGAGAGTGACAAATTAGAAACAGAAAGTGCTTATGTCACTGGAACTTCATCTTCAAATAAAGATTTTTGGGCTTACTAAAGGTCCCATTTTAGCCCTGATCCAAGTCATTTATATTCTTGACTCTCTCATTTTCTTTCTCCAGACACATGCCTTTACTAGGAGAGGTCACTGCCTTGCTCAGTTCCAATGCCAGGTCATGTCGGGTCCGCCCATCAGTAGCAGCCTTTAAACAAATGTGTGCATTTCATTACTGTACAGACCAAAATCAAAGGGGCCTAAAGTGGCAGCAGGCAGCGTGAACAAAGTAGCACCCCCATCAATTTGCAATAAAATGAAACATCCTTTATTGCAGCGTCGTAACAGCCAACACGTTTCCATCTAATGGCCAGCTATAAAAATCTTTTATGCATCTATGTTTTTATATTGCATGTTGCCGTCAAGTGTTAAATGAAACAATTTAGACTTTTGCACGGAAGTGTGGTGCTGCAGTTATAACCATTTATTAGCAGTATAAAACATGAGTTGAGCTCTCATGGTAGTAAATAGTGGTAATTGTGGTCGTGCAAACTGGTAAACAGTGTCACACTGCAGTTAGTCAACATACTTTAGTTATTTCATCATTTATGGCAGCAAGTGCTCCAAGTTTTGTATTTGCAACATCTGAAATGAACTATTAGTGACTTTGCTTTGAATATACTGATGATAAAAAAACGTGTTAAAGGTGCCCTGCTACACATATTTCATTACTTTGTGGTAATGTCTGAAGTTTTACCATGGACTCTGTAACCTTCTTTGTGTGGAATAAATGCCTTGGTTACCTTGTTTCAAGCCATTCTAGTGTGGTATAGAAAGCCTGCAGGAAGACTCAGCTCGATTTGTGCCAGTTCTCATTAATATTCAATGAGCAAAGCTGCTTGACTCTGATTGGCTAACAGCTAGCCAACGAGAGCTGGGCTATCAGCGTCCTTTACCCAGCGCAACTGGGCAAGCTCATAAATTATTTCTGATTAAAGTATTTCTGATTCTAGTAATGAGCTCAGGCAACATGATGTCAGACTGACCAGCTGTTGTGATTGGCCTGATTTCTACGCTCATTTCTTTTCAGTGGCTAGAGCTGACAGAGGAGGTAGCAGTTCATTTTCACAATCACAACATAACCCCAAACACAAATGGAATTTCAAAAAATGCAAGTAAAAACGGTTTTATGTGGCAGGGCACTTTTAAAAATTGTCAGGTTTTGTTTGTTGTGTACATATTTGTCCTTCTGTTATGTCTGACACAGTTGTTTGCATTTGTATCTGCTGTACCTCGCCTATTTTGCCAAAGATATCTTGATCTCAATGAGATTTAAATAACGATTATATTTAACTGATGCAAAAAAAAACGTCAGTTGACCGCTTTCTGCAGAATAGTTAGAATGTTCGGAAACGCTTTCCTGCAGAGGGTTTAAATGAGAAGGTTGATACCACTCACGTCTGTACGGTAAATATAAAGCTACAGCGGGCTGGCTGAGCTTATTATAATGACTGCAAACAGAAGAAAACACTCTGTCCAAACATATAAAAATCCCCCTATGAACCTCTTAAACTAACTCACTTCTATGTTGTACGTTGTTTGTTTACTTCTTTCAAAAACTGAAGTGTAAAAAGGAGACGACTTCATGCTACGATAAGCTTTACATATAACGCATGCACAGATAGAAAGCACATTTGGCATTATTCACTCCTGCAAAATAGTTGCCAGGCAACAGCACCGTAGTGATAGCTCCTAATCTTAAATGCTAAATATTTGCACATCGACTATGGAAGACTATGCTTCAATTAAACTAATGTAGGTAGTAACTCAAGGATATGGGTATTTCTAAATCACGTGATTTCCTAAGATAACGCATTAATGTCAAGGCAAAATGTGTCCTAAATGTACAGCAAGAGCTGATGCAGCACACCAAACCCATCTCAACTCGCCGCTGAGCTGATACCCACATGTGGCTGCATGGTGTGATGTTGAGCAGGCGACTGCAAGTCAGTTAATTAGCAAGTCTAAGCATCATAAACCCCAGTCTGGCGGTTGCTTTGTCATGACATTTGCGCTGGAAACCGCCACATCCTTCTGCAGAGACGTAATTATGCAAAGACAGAACGATGCCTTCAAACACCGGCCGCATCAAAACCTCTGAAAGTGGTTTGAATGAAATCCCATGGTCGAGGTCAGGGGATAACAAAATATTTAACAGAATGACATTGCATTCGGCAGTGTTGTTAAGTGAGGTCAGACAAGTTGAAATGAGTTAATAATGCAACTGGATCCACACGGAGTGGAATGGCAAAGTACATGTAAAGCCGCAGTGAAAAGGAGGTCTGCGAAAAAAAACAACAACTGCTGAGCGTCCTGACGCAGCAGACCTTGTAAAACATGACTGCAGAAGAAAGGAGTCATCTAAATGTGCTGCTTGATGCTTTGATGGGTTTTCTCAGCTTGACAGAGGATGTTGTGAACGTCCACGAGTGTAAGAATCTCAATAAAAGTGAAGTCAGCAGGTCTGAAGAGAAGACATGTGTCTTTGCTTAATTAAAGTTTGTAAAAAAAAAAAAGAAAAAGAAGAAAAGAAATCAATAAATAAAAATCAGTGGGGCTACTTGAGCAATTATAACAAGCTTTATTTGCACTAAATGAAACTAAGTCAGATGGAGATAACATTCTAGCATTGACTGGAAATGCAAAGATAAAAGACATTTTTATGTGCCTTTATGTGTGTGAATCAAGACAAAAAAAAAAGGTTCTAAACCAAGTTCCCCGTCTCTGTCTCTAGGGGGCAGTATGGTTGCATGCCCCGTGCCTGAGCTGCACGGAGGTGTCTGCACAGGCCTGCAGCTGCTCTCACGTTACAGACTCCCGACACTGAGCTTTTGCTCTCGCAGCAGACGGCTCCTTCGAGAGCGGGACCTTGGTGTTTATTCCAAAATGCCAAAGTTAAGCAACTAACAACTAGATTACAGTGCACATGTTTAAAATAATATCCATGAAAATCCTCAATTAAACTAAACACAGATTTCACAGAGTGAGTGCTTGGCATTAACATGATGCTTTTTAGCCCTGGAACACTCAAACCCCTTGGCCAACTTTTACCGTTTTTGATTTCATATTTGTGCCTGCACCCTAGAGCATATTTCCCTGCTTTTTACTTTTGTCTGGCTCCGTCGGCAGGTGGACGTGGCTACTGTTTACCAGACGGGGTCAATCCCCAGACTGCCATCAAGAGAAATATTTAGCTGTTATAGCGAGTTACCTGGCAAATATGTCGTGTCACCATCTCAATATATAGGATATATGTATTATATATAATTTCTAGCACTGAAGGAGAGAGAGAGAGAGAGAGAGAGAGGATTGAAGAGCCTATGCTCTGTCCACGGCTTCCTAGTGCTTCTTCCGAGAAATGTACAGAGAAGAAGAGGTGTGTGTGTGTGTGTGTGAGTGTGTGGAGGAGAGGGGCTAAACTGACACATGGATAATGTCAATGTCAAAATATTCAAGCTGTAACCCCAACAGCGTCTGCAACCCAGACTATATACAAGTATTGTTCAGCAGTTGTGTTATGTACACTGGGTCAGTACTGGGTCAGTTCTGATTTAACGAACGTTGATCGGTTTACAGTAGCTGATGTTTTTTTTTACGTTCAAAGCTATTAAGAACAGATTTGATGATTCCGTTTTGAAATGATTGCTTGGCCTCCTGCATTGCTGCTTGTAGCTTTCTCCAGAACTATCGTACTCCGAAATAACTTACAGAGGGAACCCAAAGCACTTCATATGCAACTAACTGTAAACTACTGCCTAAATGTGTGCTTCTAATTCCAAGGAAAACATTATCCTACTACATTTACCTGACAGAAAACGTTGTAGGGTCAGATTCTACTCACAAAATATCACAAATAAAATACTACGGTTGGGTTGTAGCTCATGTAGAGAGTCAATATGTCCCCTCAACGGCCGGAGACGTGTGCACAGCCACTGGTTACAAAACAACATGGCCGGCGAAGTGGCGTGAAGCATAGATTTGTGTCTGATCTGGCTGTTCATACAAGATGCACATTTCTCCCAAATGTGCTGTGTGTGTGTGTGTGTGTGTGTGTGTGTGTGTGTGTGTGTGTGTTACTCTGTCTGCCGTCCGTCTTTCAGTCTCTCTCTGTGTGTCTGTCTCGCTCTAGACACAGCAGAAAAGTCAAGACAACCGAAATCACAATAAAACTGGGTGTTTTAATTTGAAATTTGTTTTATTTTCTAAAGTACCCGGCGGCACTGCGGCCTGCCTGTATGTGATTACTCACCTGGCCTTTGGTCATGTCTCGTGGAGACGGCGAAACGGTCCCCAAACGACGTGCTGAAGGGGCCAAGAGTCTGCACAATCAGCCAACATGAGTTTGTGATCTCTTTTTCTTAATGTGCAGGGTAAACAGCAATCACTTTTAGACAGAGGATCAGTTTTTGGCATGGCACCGGTAGCCGGTGAACCGCAATCAATGAGCCTCGTAGCGATGTGGCAACTCCTCGCCCCAGCTGCTGGACTGTGCATGTGTGGGGACACACAGAGATTTCACAATTTATAGATAGATGATGTATCATTCTCAGCTTGCAATGATGTTTTCCACCTGCTTGGTGCCATCGTTAAATGTAGTTTTATTGCATGTACTTTTCTGTATTGAATGAATCCTCTGGACTAATATTTACAGCTGAAACTTTATTGACTTTATGATGACTGATGAATGTTCATACAGAAGGTACAGCTGTTTTTGAAGGCTGATTTCATGTGTATATGTGGTGCTGTAGGACAATGTAATCTTGTTAATGCAGACAATGACGGAAACAACTAAAGAGAAGATGAAGACAATCCAGCCTTTGGTTAGTCAAAGGTTTCTTACATTGTTCTTTATTTCTACACCATTGATAAATATCTAATCATCTGTCAAAGTCTGAAAAGAAAAATCAATTCCCAGAAGTATTATCTGACTGAGGCAATCTTGTCTTCTTACTTCATCATACTGGAAACTACACATTTCATTCAGGCAAATATTTTGTAAGAGAAGTTATCACATTTCTTATAAGTTCATCATTACAGTGAGACTCTACTGCTCGCTGAAAAAGCAACACTGCACATTTCACCACACTTTCATAACACCTGTACCGATCTAATTCCGAATGAGAATCATCACGGTGTTTGTCTGTACTTTGTGTGGTACGCTGGCCAAATCTAGTGGGGAACATTTAGTCTCCCTGAGGGGATTCATAAGAAATTTCCTGCGTTGTACTCCATCTGTGCGCTCTGTCAGCGTGAGGATTTCTCTACTTGTGCACCTACGCACACATGTTTCTTAACTTTTTCTCTGTAAGGGATCCGCATGTGAAAGGGGTAGTGTGGACGTGCCAAGCGTTGATCGGTGGACATGTGGCTGGATTTAGTCATGTATTGACATTCAGGTATGTGTGTTTTTCAATGTCAGTCACCTCACTGTTGTGTTTTCATAATGTGCACCACGGTTGGATGTCCATCTGGAAAAAAAAAACACCTCGATGTTGCTGATCATATCGCCTCCCGCTCCGTGGGTTAGACGAAACTGGCCACCAGCAGCAGTGAATTATCCCACCCGCCTGCTTTTCAAAAGGGCAGATTTTGTTATGTAACAAAGCCGAGAGCTGCATGGAAAACCTATTGCTATTCCCAGTCCTGTTGCTAATCCTCCCTGCAGTTGGCCTTAAGCCCCTTTAGCCCCGTTGACAGCAGCCGGCCAGGGGTTGTCATTAGGATGAAAGCTCTGCGACTCACCTGGTTACACAGCTGTCTGTTAGGACGGAGAAGGCATGATTACAGAGGAGATGGTCGCCCCATCTTACCTAGCATGGACCAACACGCTTTTCAAGGAGGCCGAATGAAGCAGAGATGAGAGGGCCGGGTCGGCCGGGCTCCAGTTGTTGTTGTTGTTGTTGTGCCGATTGTGTTGGTTTTTGTACAGGTGTTGCCTGCACTGCTCGCGATTCCTCTTTACTGGCTTTTGCTGTTACACAACAGAAGATTATGTATCAGTGAGTAGCCTTACAGCAGCCCTGGACTTAAACCTGAAGTGTCTCAGGTGACACTGGGTTCACTTCACATCTGTGCTTTGGGACCTGTAGTGAATTCCCCCAGCAACTTTTCAGTGGTCAAAGTCCATTGACTTGTGAAAAATGAGTCTTTTGAAGGAAACAGACTCTCTGCGCATGTTAAATCCTGCAGCCTGTCATCTGTTATGGTTCACTACTAGGAGTCACTATCTTTTCATATATAAAGTTTCGTTTTGCTACTCTATCATGTGAAAATGGAGCCTGGAGGTGCTAAGATGGAGGTTAATTAGAAATAGCAGGTGCTAAAATAGGTCCTAAAATTAAAGTTATATGTAGTTAAGCCAACATGATACTGTATGCCTGCATGTTATAGTGAGCAGTGTGTCAGTCCTTAATGCTCCTAGTGGAGCTTTCAGTAGCCAATGAAATCTCTAGGATCAACATAAGGTTGTTTGATTGACACAATTGAAATTATTCATATTTTTCAACAAAAATGAATCTTGTTATAGATGCCCTTTTTAGGCAAATGTTTGAATGAAATTATAATAAATGAAGGAGATTGTCAGGGTTTGCCATGTGTTACATGTTTAACAGTTAATTTAAGGACTGTTAGAAAAGAGTACCACTTACCATCAAAGTACCGGACGCTAACTAGTGTGTGTGATTGTTTAGAGGTCCTGTGAAAAACCACCACAGCAGTAATAATGGTGCTAACACCTTATAAAAAAACAACAGAATTTACAATTTTCTGTGTTTCTCCGCTGTACGTAACAAAACACAGTCCTTACAGCTGATCACTACGACAACAACAACCAGCGTTTTGAGTTGGAAGAAGCAGTCACACAGACCTACATCCATGAACTCGTGCTTTGGAATAAAATCTCCCTCCCAAAGCAGCCCAGGGGGATGTCCGGAGTGTAAGAGTAATTTGGCAATTGGACGGGATAGAGTTGGCCCACTTACCTCTGTTGACGTGGGCAGGCGCTGTTGAGAAGGGTCCCCAAGGCCTCATGGGAAAACCCTCTTGACGTCAAAGTGCGTTCCAAGCCCACAGATAGAGTGTTTTCATACGAGCGGGCCAGGTTTGGGTTACAGTAAAGAAGGGGAAATTGCAACCACAGAACTGAGAGGAGCGGAGCATGAACTTCTGCCTGGAGGCCTCTTTCATTTCGCTCCTCCATCTACCTTGTACCTACGTAGAGAATCATCCTTGGTGTATTCCTTTTCCAAAATTGTAGGGTTAGCTCTTCCTGCATTTCTTCCTCTTTGTCCTCCTGATCTGAAATAATGTTGCTCTTATGTGAGCGGGGTTGTAAAATCCACCTCACATCCATCTCCTGTTTTTCTGCTTTTTACTAGCCAATAGTCAGCCTTTCTCCCTCAGTCTCTTCTCAGCCATCAACCTGGTTTTCCTCTTGTTTATAATTAAATTGTTGTCTTATTGTTTCTCTGTAAAGCATTGAAGCAAACGTTTATGTAAAAATGCTTTTAATTAAGTTTCATTAGTTCCTCTCCCACTCTCGAGCCATGCTCCCCCCCCCCCCCAGGTGGTATAGATACGCTAAAGGTGGTGTATCTGAGTGGTGACAACTCCAGCTGTTTGCACTGAGATGTTGTCGGTGGAGCATTCACAGAGCGTGAGTCGAGGGTGTGAAGCCGCGGCCAGCTGTTACCTCTCTTCCCTCTGTTTCCCTCTTTCGAAACACATGCATACCAAATGCAGACTTAGATGCATGTGCACGCTAACGTCTACTTATGTACACTTGCACCCACGCCAGATATGCACGAATGTGCTTGTGTCTGTGTGTATTTATGACTTCCGCAAGCAACACATCTTTGATCGGTGATAGTACAGCAAAGACAACCACTAATAGATGGTTTGTAGGCAGAATATGGTGTTTAAACAGCACTCCTGAGTTAAAAAAGGATGAGGTTCAACCACTTCTAATAACGGTCCAAGGATGGTCCGGATCATCACTTTCTTCTCTGTAAACCTGCTGTGCCCTGCTTTCAACACTGATGCCTTGATGTGTACCGGACCGGTCATAACACTGAGGTTCAATCAGCAGCGAGAGGATTATACAACAGTTTGTTAGTGTGTAATACAGCTGTGGGATAACACCTGCATGACCTATAGCATTCCAATATTCACTCTCCTTTTAGTTTTGTTGTGGTCTCCACATACACAACAATATCTGGCTCTCTTTCCACTAAATGCCATGTTCACCAGCTAGGTGCTAACTTTGGCCGCCTGCCGCTTGGTGCTAAGCAGCTAGCGTACAGTGGGTTTATCCGAGCTTTATCACGTCTGTGTTATGCAGTAACCTAACCAAGTAGTTCCATTCACAATGTGAACCATGTGTTTAAAACTGTGATTGAGAATGCAGCTGCGTAAGTAAGGATGCACTTCAGCTTTATGGGAACATCACTTTTTGGAGATAGGGTTGAGTTTAACTGAGTCGGGTGATTTTTTTCTCTGACACATTTCACGTTACATGTATTTGTTTGATCAGTGATACCAATGCAAGCATTGGCTAGAGCAGCTCATAATACAGAACAATGCGGCAACGTTGCTGATGTCGTTCATGATAAAGCTCTCTTAAACCAGGAACCAGCCTCCTGCATCCTGGCTTCTGTTTATTGAATCCCTTGTTTTATGATCAAACCCACTATTCACAGTGAGGGGTAACGATTTTAATTTTAATCTTCAGCAATTTCAGGATTGCATGTTAGAAATTTCACCGCACGCCAACACAAAGCCCTCTTCAGTCCCAAACCATATTGCATGTAGACTTTCTATGGTTAACGCCAGCACAATATTTCCTCAAGTGTCTTTAGCACAGATCTCTTCCCCGACCCCTAATTTTTCACAACTGATTCTTTTATTCTCTTTACACTCTGCTCTCCCACAATGAAAATCTACGGAGGCCTGCCAAGAGCGTGGCCATCTGTAACAACAAATAGCAGAGCCCTGCGTTCTACCAGTTGCCTATTTTCTCGCTGGCGTGTGCTTGTTTTCCCTCTCGCCCGCCCGTTGAAATTTAGTGGCTCGCCGTTTATTTTACAGCACTTTGCCAGGAATGTGCGGGGGGCACTCACCAAAAAAACTGGGATGTGGAGGGGCGAGGAGGAGACTTTTTTTTTTCGGTGACAAAGGTAATTTGCTATAAGGGTTGGATTTCAACTGCAACATCTCTGCCGAGTGCATGTGTGCTGTTGGGGGTTGGGGGGTGGGAGGGGGGGGCTAGGTAACGGCAAAAAGGTGAGCACAGGCCAAAGTAAACACACCTTTTTACAATGCAACCCCTTACTACTCGCTGGCTGGCAACGGAAACTGCTGGTATAGCTGGGGCTCAGGAAGTGCTTCTCGTGTGTCACGGGGGGTGAATTGTGTTTTGGTGTTATCTTAGAAACAAGACCCCCCATAAACCCCTTCAACGCCCCCCTAAAGCACCATAGACTGCTGCTACCCACCTGGACAAACACAACAATACGGAATTATGAATTACGATCGGATACATACCACAGTGTACATAACTCTTTATATTCTATCCAGCTCTGGAGCATTACAGCCAAGGCCACACAGTTTGCAGTCTGTCCTTCTTTTGTCAGCAGAGGACACATTCTCCATACCAAAATATCTTCTGTTTAACATCCAGCATTTTCTTAATTTCTTTCCGTCTCTCCTTCCACGCACTGCAGCTCTACCTGGAACTCGGCCGCCCCTCACTGGGAGTGTGCTCCAGCCATAATGATGGCCTCTGTGTGTGGCGTGTTAAGACAGCCGGCGGAGGGGGAAATTGCTGCTCTTGCACCTTGCATTCTTGGGCTGGGTGTCGAGGGGCTCGCCGCCGCTCTCTCTGGCTTCCGCGACTGTAAGCTTGCCCTCAACAATGACTGCTGCCGGCCCAGTTGCGTGTGGTGGGGAAATTTCAGTCGGACAGAGTGTTATTCTGCGTGCAAAGGTTTGATGACTGGGAATAGAGTAATTTATTTCAAATGTGCAGTCGATTGTATGCTGCTTTATTACAGCAGAGGCCAGAAATGTGAATAACACAGGAGACAGGGATGATAGCTGGAAGATATAATAATCAATGCAGGTTATTAAATGACATAGTACATATAAGAAAACGTATATGTATGTGAATATTTGGCATTTCACATTTGGATTGCTGTCGATTTATATTCTGTTAATGGTCTAGTTTATCAATTGTTTCAGCATTCATTTGCAGATGAAATCCTAACCTCTGATTTATCGACTGATGAGAGTTGCAAAGTTAAAGAGGTCATCCTCTGCATCAGGAGGGAGCAATAATTCAGGTCATCATTCCCTTTCTTGGAGAGACCTCCCTTTGCCAAGATTAAATACGTGGCTTGGACAGCAGGGAGGAGATGTGATGAGTGTGTACAAGTACCCGATCGCGAGCCAACCGCCCGTTAGCTCCAGCGAGCGTCTCCGAGGTTGTTTGATGCCTGCAGAATGTGCAGATGAGCAACGCACACCACAAAGAGCTCTGGAGCTGAGGAGGGAAATTCATCATAGAAAAATGAAAGGTCGCTGACGTAGATTACGTTCATACTCGCTCGATCAGGCAGACATTGTCTATCTCCAAACTGTGGTTTACATGCCTCGTTGTCTTCCTTGGCCCACACAGCCGCTCTATCTCTCATCCCTGGTGTTATTTCTCCACTCACTGTCTTTGTCATACGGATACACAAAGTGATTTACAAGGAGAGGCCTGGTGCTGGGGTTTCTCACTCAGTGCTGATGTTGACAGCCGTGAGATTCCCATCGCTACCTCTGGCCATTCATCATCTGTTTAGGTACATTTACATAACGGTGTTTACACACGGCAGAAGAGGAGCGGCCTCATGTTTGCGCCTGTGTTCCAGCAGGGGACGGTAGCAAAACAGACGCTACCTGCCAGAGACGGTAGCAAAACAAAGGAGCCAAATCATTCAGAAGTATGCGAGCGTGCTGACGTCAAATTCATGCTCACTTGCGTATATGTGCGCGCACACTCCCGTGCTGAAATACACATGCGCCGTACACCCAGAAGCACACACATAAACATCATACATGCTATTGAAGACCTCGACAAACACTAAAATTACAGCTTGCACTGAGAGTGAACCTACTGAGTCACTTCACCTTGTGTCTGCATGGTCGACCTCCTTTCATAATGCCATTAAAACGAGACATTTTAATGCCTTATAAGCCCAGTCTGCATGTGAGCCTTCCATGTGTCTGGATGGACCATATTTTTGTATATTTGCAAATATGTGAAATTCATGGATCTGTGTGTGTGTATGTGTGCCACCAGACTTGTTTTCCACCCAGGGCCTCATCAGACTCTCTCTGACTGTTTTCCTTACCTCCCTTACTTGGGAAATTGATTGGCATGATTTACACAGTAATTATCTAAGCATGCATTCTCCGGGACTCTGGCTAACGTGTGGTTGACGGCGGATGGGAGGATCGCCGAAGACATTCATTATAGCGAGAGAGAGGAGAGCCCTGTGGGTTTCAGAGTCAGGTAACTCTCCCTCTGGGTGATAACTTGTAGGGCTCTCTCCCGCCTGTTGGGCTTCCTCTCTGATCTTAATGACATATCCTCAGTGTTTTTCCTAAGTTGGAGTTTATACCCTTGCGTACCCTTTATCCACTAGGGACACATTTGGCTATTTTCCAAATACCTCACATAATTTGAAGCATGAGAAAGACTGGGGAGCTCTGCCCAGTGCTATATCTTGCACTGCAAAACAAATCTATCACAAATAAATTTGGTTTTCAGTCTTATAATGGTCCTTTTTTGTGATACAACTAAAAAGAAAATACAATTACGCCTCATTTCGTTGATGCTGAAGGAGTAATCTGCCTTAAAAAAACACTTTCAAAGATAATGACACTTATTGTATTGTTGAATAGTCTCAGCCTACTAGATAGATTTTTCAAAATAAGAGTCTAAGAATATTCCATGGCTAAATGACAATGTGCTGGAACAATGAGGTAGAAGTTCATACAACATTTAGTGTTATGGTACCCAGCAGACTAGCAGAGGTCACTTCCCTCCTCCTGGTATGTGTGAAGGTAATAAACCCAAACTGGGAGTGGGAGCTGCTGGCCCCTGATTAACTGAACCAGTGTTGCGTTAAGGCCTCGACAGGCTTGAGCCTCGTCGAGTGCCGCAAAGCTGAATAAACATCCCTTTGCGCAGTGCAGGGATACATTCATATTTGTGTTATTAACGAAATAAAATGTGTCTATAGAAAAACATCAGGAACACTGTTTTTCAAAACCGAGGTAGTTTTACATTTGTTTGAGAGGCTCTCATTGCTGATTGAAGAAAAGCAGGCCTCAGCCGTCGCTGCCCACGCCCAAATACGGCTCAAGCTGTTTCAGGTGAATATTTCACAGAGATATATAGCTTTAGCACTGGTTATTCAACCACAGTTGCGGCTGAGGTCTGGGGCATCGGCCACTTTGGGAACAGAGGGTGAGGAATGTGAAGCTTGCGGCAAGGCCATGAGACACTTGGAAAAGGACGCTGGAGCTTCACATGTCAGAAGATGAGCCGAGCCGCTACCTCGTGTCCATTTCAGTCTTTGCATACTTATGTGAGATTTAAAGTTTTGGCCACCTGTTGCTGTCTATATTTGCTTGCTTTCACAAACACAGTTCTTTATCAATTGGTGGATCTGCTGTCCTCAAGCCACATGGCCACAATAACTAGCCTATAAGAAGCAGCCACGTCTCAAATGTTGAACCTGGCAAAACGTCCATCACCAGGGATGCCAAGTAAAAGGCCGAGCTGTCACCACTCCTGCCCACTCACACTCTGTCTGAATGAACACTTGGCTCCGTAAATCTTTAGCTTCCACTTAACCCCAAATATTTTGCCGTGTTCGGTTGGTTTTCGAAGAAACTTATCATATATGTTCATGTATCATCTGCAAGTTGAAAATGTTGGATGGTCACAGTGGCTCGTTGTGTTAGAATGTTTGCTAAAATTCACGCCCCCGTGCAAAATATTTCATAAGAACACTCAGGTGAATCTAGGTCAAAGCCCTTTGCACTTTTTGGAAATTTAAAGCAACTTTTGTCATTTTCTCAATGTTTTGAATTTGTCTCTTAAGTTTGAATCAGAAACCCACTGTTGAGACATGATGCTGATGTCACCACTGACAGATATTTCCACTGACTGTGACAACAAGGATGAAAAGTCTAAACTCTCTGTCCTTTCTTGCACAAATATTCACACAAATCTTGCCTCATGGCATGGAACAATGGAAGCTGTTAACCAGGCACCCAGTAAATCATTACTTTAATGACGTGAGTACTTAGAGAGGAAAATGTCACTTTATTTGTGTGTGTGACTCAAGTGCTTTTACTACGTCACACACTGTGCTCAGTGATGCCCTGCTGTGCGCCCTTGAATGTCACACAATGACAACAACATTCACGCGCGACCAGTTCCTGCATTAATAAAGGTGACTAAGGCAAGGCAGCTTTATTTGTATTGCACATTTTAGCAACACGGCAATTCAAAGATCTTTACATAAAACATTAAAGAGCAGTTAAAAATGATTAAAAAGCAGATAGAACATGGGAATACAATTTACAGTGCAGTATTAGAAGTTAATTATTTAAAGAAAGGCAGCATCAAAAAGAAAGGTCTTCAGTCTTGATTTAAAAGAATTGAGAGTTGACCTGCACTTTTCTGGGAGTTTTTTCCAGATATGTGGAGCATAAAAACTGAACGCTGCTTCCCCATGTTTAGTTGTGACTCTGGGGACAGAAAGCAGACGTGTCCCAGACGACCTGAGAGTCTAAATCTATAATGGCTCTAAACTGATTAGTGATTTACAAACCAGCAAAATTATTTTGATTGACTTAGTATTGGATACTTTTGTGTGCAGTTGCTGTGTAACACAGTAGCAAGCCTTTAGTTTGTCATGGCATAATAAGTTCCACACACACACATACATACACACGTATGCACGCACACAATGAGCATTGTGTGCCTGGTCCCTGCTGTGGCTCCTGGCTGTTTATAAGAGCATTTCCCAGGGAAAGTCAGAATACTAACGGAGTCACCAAACCACTCTACCCTTTAGACAGTAAGAGGCAGAGAGATAAAGAGGAAAGAGAGAGTTTTATGGAGGATACTCCACGATTTCTTGAAGTAATTAAGAGCTGCAGCTACTATTTATACAGTGCACAGAGAGAGTTTATGAGAAAAGACCTGAATGTAAGAATGATTATATGAACTGCTTTTCATAACCAAAACAGCTGATGAAGAGAGCACCTGAAATGTAACATTACAATCTTATTCCCCTACTTTCATATTTAGCAGATTCACATCCCCTTTTCAATTCATAAGAAACTTAATAAAAGGGGAAAATCCTTTCTTAGAATGACCAATCTACCAAATACTGAGTAAGAATCATCTCTAAACTTGGCATAAAGTAGAATCCAGAACACCAATACACCAGAAAGAGGAAAATACCCCAATTCCCTGAACTGCCTCTGCAACCGCAACTTTCCCCGGTGATATCACCGGTGACGGCAGTGTGGAGCTCATCACACCTGCACATGACCCTTGGTTCCCAGGGTAGGAGCTAGGCGGAGGACGGGGGCCGCACCGTGGAACAGGAAAGGGGATTTTTGATGAAACTTGTAAATTACGTCGTGGATCATGCAGAAACAAAAGCGGAAGCAATGAGGGCTGACTAGTGGAAGGTGTGATTCAACTCCCTGGTCAGTGACAGAGGGCAGTGCCACTCTTCCACTCATTGTTTTTCACTTCCCGGAATTGTAGATGTGGATGTGCTGAGAAACACTATCCGTCTCCTGGTGAGCACAAGTAATGTCCAGTTGAACAACTTGATCTGCCAGAAGCGAGTTTCTTTGAATTGTAGAACAGCATACAAGTTAACACTTCACATGTAGGAAGCAAAAATAATCTCATGTATATATATAGATACATATATATATATATATGTGGGTATATTTTTTACAGTGTGGTGCAGTAATGATGCATTCTCTGCTATTCATTTACTTTAATGCTGTAAATGATTAATGTTGTGGTTCCAGTGCCTAAACCCTAATTGGTGAAACATGTTGGATCATGTCTTCCAGTCCACTGATTTCAATCTTTGAACAGTTGTGGCTCCAAAGCTGACTCCAGGTCAGGACGGACAGTTTTGAAATCCAGCGGGCCTTTGTTACCGAACGTCTATAAACCCACCTTGATCAGGTATGGTCAAAGAAACAACTGCACAGTATACAGATGATGTACCGCTTTATAAACTTGCTTCTGACTGGAGCTTCACTTGTGTGTCTAAAGGCAATCTTCTTTGTGTTATTTCAAGTTTCAATCTTGCAAAAATTACATCAAAGTCACGTGCATGTACGCCCACATGGAAAGTATATATACAGATGCCCACATAAACCAAGGAGGGCATTAAGTCCTGAAACACACTTCCTTCTGTGTATTTTTCTTTGAGTGCTGGTTGAAATAAACCCATCATGTTCAAGAATGTGAAACAAAAGTTCTCCTTTCATTAACCAAGAATCTGAGATAACTGGAGGCATATGGGCCGTCGGGAGGGAAACCAGGTTCAGTGTCAGCCACAGATCCATTAGATCTCATTCTCCGCAATATAAAACCATTAGTTTTCAAAATGTAGGCTTTGTTAAAATCAACTGAGAAAATCCTGTGAAGACCCTGTGGGCCCAAAATTTATATATCAATTTTTTTTTTTGTGTATATCAAAGGCGTTTTGAAGTGTGTTAACCTGATCTTAAAATATTCATCAAAGGGTCAGGGTATTGCTTTTCACAACATCTATGTGACCCTAATTCTGACTTTGACTCCGTCTTTAATCCTAAAACCAATCCCAGGATTAACCCTAACACTGAGGCTAAGTCTTTTATGTTAGCTTCTCATAATTGATATAAGGTATTGTTGCTGTACTGCAACATAATGTTAGCCTGCACATTGATTTGAACTGTTGATTGCAACTATGTCTGAGTGGTTCTGACATATGATATTAAGGGATACCTGCCAGCAAATCAGAAAGAAGGTTTTTTTCCGTGTCCATGGAATGAGTTCTTTTCTTCCTATTGGACTGCCCAAATGAAGTTTGATTGTTCCATTTGACCGGAGACTGGAGTGAGCCTTGATGCTAATGTCATATCTAATCCTTTGGAGACTTGACCACTTGCGCTGAGTGCTGACTGGAGCCTTTAATTTTCTCTAGAGCTGAGGTCAAAGGTTAGACAAAGACCAACAATCAGAGGTCTCTCCTCTCCTTAGACTGCTCCCTGTGTTGACACACAGAGCTCACGGTTTTGAGATATTTGATACTATTATTATACTATACACAGATAGTTTTACTATAAACCCCGTGAAACCATTGAAGAATTGCCACTTGAGCAGTAATTTGAAATCCAAAATGAGGCCTCATTTGAAACCTCAACAAGTTAGTGTCACATAGTTAGTAAGTTGAGAGCTTCCTGAAATCATTGGAAATGTCTCAACATTTCCAGAAAGCTGTGCGGATGTACAGCACAGCCTTGAATCCACTCCATATATGGAGCTTGGCAGTTATTATTATCCTGACTGACAGACAAATTGACCTGTACCTTTGGCTGGGCAACTCAGCTGGGCACCTCAGTGTAAAAACCTGAGAGCCAACATCTTGACACGAGAAGGATGCCGGGAAAAAGTTACTTTCCAAACCAAAGAGAAAAATCAATAGAAAGATCTCATTTTGCTTACGTTTTTTTTTTTCTTTTTCTGAGTGCTGGAAGCGGGACAATCAGCAGGGTTGCAGAGACTCTGGAATGCATCGTTTCTGGACTGCAAGTGGAGGTTGGCAGAGAAACCCCTGCACCGCTCCAACAGACAATCCTCTCAAGTCACGATTTAAACACAAAGGCAGCAGGTATAATACACGTTGGGAGAAAGCGATACACTGCAACGACTTTAAACATGAGAGTAACATTATCTAGTAGCTTGGATTAATCGCTTTGCAGACCTCTTTGCTGCCAGGTTCTCTGTTATCTTAATTGCTAAAGTAACAGTAGCCACTCGTTGCTTTGAATCAGTGTCAAAACAATGCAGCTTCTCTGCCCTGACTGCATTCCTTCAATTAGCGCCCGGACTTATGTGTCAACGTTGTTGAGCTTATTCTTCCATTACAGCCTCCACAGAACTTTCCATTACAATCCGGAGGAGGGGAAAATGTGCAGGCTCGGCTTTAAGGGAGGCAGGACAGTGAAAAAGAAAAGAGAGCTTGCACCTTCCCTAAAGATCTATCTCTTTCTTTCAGTCTCGCCTTCCTTCTTGACAAAGCACACATTGCACAGCACATATGGGAGGCCCCCTGACAGGAATATGAGTTTAAAGGAGGGGAAAAAAGAGCTGATGCACAGACTTACAGGAACAAGGACTGCTCTGTGTAGCCCATTCATTCATGGCAGGTACTTCTGTCTCCAGCCAAACATTAAATGAGAAGGAGGCACCCACTAGTGAAGCATCATCTTGAAAAAAGAAAAGCCCGCTTTGTGTCTCGCTATTTGTCCCAATTTATTCTTTCCCTCGTCTCAAACACTTCTTCCGAGATCCAAACTTCATTTCTTTTTATAGAGCGGAAAATATTCACTAAGGTTTGAATGACTCGTCCGGAATCTGTTTGCGAGGAAAATAACACACAAAGAGTTCCCTCGGGATGGTTGGATGGAAAGAAAGGGATAGGAGAGGAGAAGGTGCTGAGCTTCACCCGGAGACCCAGATTTCATTGAAGCCAGAATGACAAAACCTCCGCCACCACCACGAGGGCAGAGAGGGAGGAATGGACAGATGAGATGAAAGAGGGAAGGCAGGCATGAACGGATAAGATATAAACAGAGTCCAGGACAGGGCAGCCCATGGCCAAGTGGAGGCACAGAGGGGTGGGGGTGAGCTGGAGTCATGGGGCCGATGGATGGATAGATGGATGGATGCCTTTCTCGTTTTTTTGTGAATGGGACAAAGCAGGAAAACACAGTGAAGCCGCCCTGTATTTTCCCAGACTAGCCTTATATATACTTTTGGGATCAAGGGTAAGGCCTGGTATAGATTAAGTGAATTGGCAGAAATTGACTGGGCTTTGACGACTAAACAGCTGTTTGTGAGAAAATGTCAAAAGGTTGCAGACAGGTGACAGCCTGCACAAAACCGGATCAAAGCAAGGTCCTCCAGAGTTCAGGGTCATATGAGTGGCGCTCATCAGCAAATCAGGCATCCTAGACACAACAACGTGCCACAGGCCTTTTCTCTTTCCTCCCTTTGTCCCCGCGACGGGTTTGATCCTCTGAATTAGGATCATTTAAGCTTCACTGCACTCCGCCACTGAGAGATGGGATGAATGGACAAACTTTGAAGCACCGAAAGAGAACAAATTTGTATCCCCACATGTCCGGAGACACGCCGCATTCCAGCTGACAGACAATCTGGGGACACAACAAAGAGCGTCTCTGTTTACTATCCACTGTCAAACAGTAGACACGAGGGACTTCTAACTGCTAATTAGCACGGGAGATGGGCGGCGCTGTGTTTTAATTTTCTACATCTACTCCAGTAACCCTGTGGAGACTTTCCGCTCTAAATACCCAAGGATTGCATCCACATGGACCGTGCAGGAGCAGCTTCTTTTTTTTTTTTGCGAGGTACCTCTGAGCCTCTGTGCTAACTGACACCGCAACAGACACTGAAAATGTGACAATAGCTTCAAAAGCAACTACAATTTTGTTTGTGCGCTCACATGTCTGTGTACATGGTTGTATTTGTATTTGTACTGTATGTTTGCGCATGTGTACATACATCATCCCATATGTATTCATTCTGTATGTTTGCATGCATGCAGACTGGCCCATATTTATTATCTGTTGTTGTACACATAAAGTATGTCATAAGCAGCTGATTATAAATTAAATCAATTAAGGATTGGCAGACCGTGTATGAATTTAACGCAGATTTAAATTAAATTACCCATTTAATTTTCTAATCTGGACCAATATCCGCCAAGGAAGCATATCTGGGTTTAATGTGTCTTTTCTTACTTAAGTTTTGAATTTTGCGAAAGCATGAGGAAATTTAACATCTCATAACAAACAAAAATTTGATAAAACTGCCAAAAAACGAAAAAGAAATCACAAATATAAAGTTCTGTATTTGTTGGCAACACAATCAACATAGCATTGCTGCTGAATTGTGGTAATCTCCTCTGGAATTCAGAGTAAAATGAGACATGTCAATGTGGATTCAAGAACCAGACATTTTTGCTGACCGGCCTTTTCAGTAGTTTGTAAACAAGTTTCCAACCCGTTGGACTCCTGACATGTTGGACCGCTTCATTGAAGCCAGATGGCTAGTAGAATAATCTCACTTCCACAGGCTGTAACGGTGCATCCCTTCATCTACCTAACATAAAGATAAGAGTGGGAGACGGAGGGACTGGAGGATCAGAGGGAGACAGAGGGATAAGGGCCATTGTTCCACAGAGAGCTATAAAATAAAACAGAAGCTTCTTATTAACATTGGTGTAAGAAGTATTCAGATACTGTACTATAAGTAAAAGTACAGATACCACACTGTGACAAATACTCAGTTACAAGTAAATGTCCATCCATCCGTCCATCTTCGTCCGCTTTTCCGGTATCTAGTCGCGGAGGGAGCAGCTCCAGCAGGGGACCCCAAACTTCCCATTCCCGAGCCACATCCACCAGCTCCGACTGGGGGATCCCGAGGCGTTCCCAGGCCAGGTTGGAGATATAATCTCTCCACCTAGTCCTGGGTCTTCCCCGAGGCCTCCTCCCAGCTGGACGTGCCTGGAACACCTCCCTAGGGAGAAGCCCAGGAGGCATCCTTACCAGATGCCCGAACCACCTCAACTGGCTCCTTTCAACGTGAAGGAGCAGCAGCTCTACTCCGAGCTCCTCACGGATGACTGAGCTTCTCACCCTGTCTCTAAGGGAGACGCCAGCCCCCCTCCTGAGGAAACCCATTCCGGCCGCTTGTACCCCGGATCTCGTTCTTTCGGTCATGACCCAGCCTTCATCACCATAGGTGAGGGTAGGAACCAAAAATGACCGGTAGATCGAGAGCTTTGCCTTCTGGCTCAGCTCTCTTTTCATCACGACGGTGCGATAAATAGAATGTAATACCACACCGGCTGCTCCGATTCTCCGACCAATCTCCCGCTCCATTGTCCCCTCACTCTCAAACAAGACCCCAAGGTATTTAAACTCCTGAAATGTCACCTAGGTAATAGCATGTAAGTATTGTCAGGAAAATGTACTTAAAAGTAAATGCACTGAATGCAGAAAAAATCCTAACATTGTAGGAACTGGAACTGAGCCAAACAGCCAATCATTTTAGCTGGCCGTGATATTGATTTTTATAAACTGCCTTTTGGAAGTAAGTAGCAACTAAAGCTGTCAGATTAATTTAGTGGAGTTGAAAGTACAATATTTCTCTCTGAAATGCAGTGGAGTAGAAGTAGAAAGTGGCAAGAAAAGTACGACTACCTCAAATGTCTTACTTGAGTACTTTAGAACATGTACTTAGTTACATTCCACCACTGCTTATTAACAACCTCTGTTTCACCCATCGCTCTTTCTTTATCAGTTCAGACATCTCGTTGGTCATCCAAGAACTGGAGTGCGTCTTGAAAATGTGGTTGTAATTATCCATGAATGATCTTTTTCTTCTTTTTGGAACCAGGCAGGAATCTGTGGAACGTGTTGGCTTTGCACAGCAGCTCAGGTGGATAAATTCTGTTCTACCATGTCTGTTTAATGACACCCAGTTGTATTTAAGGTCACTCAAGAAAAAAAGGCTTCCTTTGGCATTCCTAATAGGCTACTGTATCAATCTAATTTAGATTGAATATCCAGGTACATTTAGTGGTTTTAATTTCATATTTTTCTACTTTATTGCATGTTAACGGTCATGCAAGTTGATTTGATGTTCCAT
>NC_045756.1:6377997-6381367 GCF_008692095.1 Etheostoma spectabile
TTATTTTTGCGCCTGCATTCTGACCTCTCTGTGAGGGTAATGGGGGCAGTCATAAAGATAAATCATCCCTTTGATGATCGATATCACAAAAACATTTTGAAAAGAAAATCCGGTTTGACAGTGTGTTAGACAAATTAGGGAGGTGCATGGAGGTCAGACAACTTAAAAAAAAAAAAAAAAAGAAGCCATTTCTTCTTACACTACGGTTTTCATCTAAAGTGGGTATCAGGATACTCCGTCTGAGTGAAAGAAGGATATGTGAGACTGCTGTGAGGGGACTTTCTCAACAACTGTTTACTATTTGTGGTGTCGGACTGGATTCTCTATTTCCCCACAACAAAACAGTTCAATAGGAATGTGCTTGCATGCACAAATCTCAAAATTTAACCCCGTTGTTGGAATATGTGTTTCAGCTATGAAAATGTTATTTTACTAAATAGAAACTGAGGAAGTAGCTACTGCAGGAACAACATTTCCAGCTACAATTTTATCCAATGTATCAGTAAAACTCCAGAAGAGTAAACTTAAAGCCCGCTAATCATTGTTTTTTCAAGTAATTCATTTTTTTTACTAAGAGTTAGATGAGAAAAATGAAACACACATTTGTACACTAATGGAGTTTTTTACATTGCCTGGTACCTGCTAGACTCGGCCGTGGTGCCCCGTCCTCGGTTTTCCATCGCAGATTAGCACCACCTCATGCGTGAGGTCAGCGTGGCTGGTCGCGATGGCAGGAAACTGCCGTGAACTGACGCAACACACACACACACACACACACAAAACGTCAAAGGTGTGTTGCTTTTGATTCTCGGCAGCCAGAAGACTTCTTGGTTTCAAAAGAAGCTGGAGGATGCAAAAGACAAAAATGCTGGCTAAACTATTTAAACACGGCGGATCTGTTTAGGACAAACCCCCCCCCCGTCTATCCCTAGCAATAATGACGCAGTGAAAAGTGACAATTCTCACTGACCAATCAGTAGTCTACAGATTTTCCCGTCACCTTTTAGTGAAAAAAATGGAGTCAAGTAGGTACCATGTAGTAGAAATGCCATAAATATGAAGCTAGAGCCATTGCTGGTTGCTCTGTCCAAAGATAAAAATAAAAATAAAGTACCTCTAAAGGTCATTACTTAACAAGTTGTATCTTGGGAGCCAGGCTAAGTGTTTTCCCCTGCTCCAGTCTTTATGCTAAGCTAAGCTAATAGTTTTCCTGGCTGTAGCTTCATATTTATTGTACATTGGCTACATATGAGTGGTATCAATTTTCTCATTAAACTCTAGGCAAGAACGTGTTGAAGGCTATCATTTTGGACTTTCAAAGTCCCACAATTAGCCTCTCTTCAATGCTAGTAATCCTACACACATATACAAGGATTTCACAAGGCTGGGTAATCAGTGAGACTTGTGCATTTTAGGATTCTATCACTGCTTTTCAGATATAGAGCCCACTAAGTCCAGATCCTTGTGGTTTTAAAAGCCCCCATATTATGCTCATTATCAGGTTATAATTGTATTTCTGCTGTGCATTTAATACTTATTCCTCTATATGTTTATGCATTTCCTGGTCTACAGATGTTTAGACACACTTTCAAAGTTTTTATTCCCAGACGCAGCAAAAAAAGCTTTGGATCAGTCGAAATTTGTTGCACATGCAGTCTCCAGAGTCAATGCCAACATTACATGTTTAGGCTTTCAATATGCAACCACATTTTCATTTTTCTTCTTAATACAGTGTGGAATGTTGTCTTTTGTTTTGTCTTGGAATAAAACTGCTTTTATTTGTCCCAGTTACTGAGAAGCTGATACTTTTTTTCACTCAAGCACTTTCAGTTGTTGCAAGTCCAATAACTAACATGAAAACAGTGGAAAATTAAGCACCTCGTAGAATTGTGGGGCTTTCAACCCACTGGGATGGTTTCTTCACATTTTTAACTCACTCAGGTAATCCCACTGGACTTCAGCAAAATGACAACCAGCTTCATTATTGCTTTATGCTGCCATAAAGCCCGCAGTAAATAAACAATAACTTGTGTGTTGCTTCTAAACAGCGGGAAAAGGACCCTCGGGTTGCAACGGGAGACTGGGGATTCACAGTGCTGAGCTGGTGAGTTTGCAAGCATAAAAGTTGGGAGGAATGAGGGGGGGGGGGCTGAGCATGTGCACGTCTTCTCGTCTAAATACACTCCGCCTGCATCTCCTCTGTAAGGACTTGGGGGCCCCTGGAAAGGAGGGTTAGGGTTAGGGTTAGGGTTAGGTTGGCCCCTTATCTAAACAGAAAGCTGGGGGGGGGGGGCATGGAGTGTCAAGGACCACAGGAAGTATTCAATCCTGTTGTGACATGCTCACCTCTATGCAGAAACAAAGCCTACCCAGATTTCCCCCTGACCTGCTTTCAGCTTCACATTCGGAGACAGACAATGCACAGTGAGGAGGAGTGGGGGCGAGGGTGGAGATAAAAAAAGAGAAAAAGGAATAATAGAGATGGAGGAAAAGAAGAAAGGCAGAGGATCACGAACAGCTGAGGTGGCCGTCCAGCTGCTGTGATGATGCAGCAACGCTGGTATTCTCTGACACCATACCTTCCTCCGCACGTGTTGCACCAGATACATGGTTCTCATCATAAGGTGGAAAGCTGGCGCTCTGCCATCACCTAGCTAGCTACTTGCCATGTGACTTCATACCCAAACGTCTGATTTTCCCTGCTCCCCGACCATCCCACACGTGTTTTAAATGGGTACATACGGTCGCACAGACAAAAACAAAGTCATCAGATGCATTGTCTCATTCATTTCTAAGGTAAACAGGGCTGTTGGGACGATTGATATGAAGCGCTGCATGGATTGAAGCTTTGCATCGCCCCGAATTTCGATAAAACATCTGCTCCTACATAAACATCGCTGCAAGGATGCAAATTATAGCCTTGGCGAGGATCCGCAGACTGAAACGCAACGAAGCGAAACAACCATCACTTTTTCCATCCTCATGAAGTTAATTAATTTTTATGAGCGTTTTGCTGTTTGCTCTCAGTTATTCGAGGGTGGCAGACCGGAGTAGGCTCATTTTTTAGCTTTGTTTACACTCAAGGCACATTGGATTTGTCCAAATGACCTAATTTATAAAGTGTAACCCTGCATCACTTTTTTTTCAAAGACTTTCACATCTGGCAGAATAACACAAGCTGACACAATAGTGATATAAAGAGTTATTCCCTGTGCAGGGGCTCTAAAGGTGTTGTAGGTCCTCAGTAAAGAAAACACAGACCCGAACAGAAACAAGGTTTATGGCACAACAATATCAGGCCTTGACGTCTCAACCTGCACGCTTTAATGCGAGAATCATCACTACCTGTCAGCGGGGAATGAAAAATGCC
>NC_045756.1:6711095-6752153 GCF_008692095.1 Etheostoma spectabile
GATAGAAGAATATAGAGTGATACATGTGACCGCTAAAAAACAAGATATTGTACGCACTGGAACTTACCTACTTTTCTCTGGGTGTGTGTCTCCGTGTGTGTTTTACAGGAGGATGTCTGCAGTGACAATCCTCTGCCCGGGTTTAAGAAGCTGGAGGCCTTCTGTGCTGCGCTGGTGGAGGTCGGCTTGACAGACCTGAAGCTGCTCCTCAACACGGAGCAAAGGAACAGGGTCCTTGAATCCTGGAATGCGGTGGAGGAGCACGACAAGCAGCCGCAGAAATACCACCAGCTGTACCGCACACACTGGGGCAACACATTGTACTGCCGAACCAAGAGGGATGATCTTGCTGACGCCGCCTTGATCCAGAGAGTCAAGATGGCCAAAAGGTACGCGCCAGCACAGCAGGACATCAGTATGCAGAACAATCGCCTCATGTATGTGCTTGTCAAGCTCCTGTGGCTGCGCGCCCCTAAGGCCTCTCGCTCCAGCCCCGAGAAAACCAGGATCCTTAATGCCTATGACAGGATCCAGCACAGAGTCTTGGTGGATGACCCAGTCCTGTGCAAGGCAGGCATCCCTCTCCCAAAAATAAACACAAAAACAGTGAGGGACTTCATCCGCCAGCAAGAGAGGCTGGTGAACCTGCACGCCACCAGGCAGCCAGCCGTCATCTCCAAGACCAACTCGGTGTCATCTGAAAAGCTGCCTCCTGCACCACGCCAGCCTGCCGTCCTCCCACCACCTGACTACCCCGTTATGGAGTATGTCCCCACGCCCAGCACAGCCGGCACAAAGGTCTTGAAGGGACGGACCAACATGCTGGTGACGACGCCACAGCCTCTTCCACAGCTTCCTCCTCAGCCACCACTGCCTCTGCCGGTTAGGAGAATCCCCGCCACCTCCACCATCACCAGGCCTGTGCTGCCCTTTGTTTCCCAGTCTGCGGGCCCCTCCTCCACGCAGCCTGCTGGTCAGGCGTCCGTCCCGATCACTCCGCCTGTGCCCATCAGACCAGCTGTTCAGCCGGCCTCTGGGCAGAACCCTGTGGTAGGATCGTCATGGTCTCGATCGACACAGTACAAGAGGAAAATGTCAGACCACCCCACAGGACTGGGCGTTAAGCTTAAGAGGGTGCAGCATCTCCCGACCTGCAAGGCGTGCGGGCACAAAATACAGGGACACAAAAAATACCAAAAAAAGACATTTTGCCCTGCAATCAACATTTCACCCTCCAAGGGACTGGAGAACAGAAAATTTAAAAACTTTGAACATTTTGTCTCTGTTGTGGATGGATTGGAGAAGGACACGTCTGGCCCATTATAAATAGTGTATATTGTAAATAGTGTATATATGTGTTAATGTTCTACGTTTTGAGTTTTTATGCGGGGTCTGGTCTTACAAGTGCCCTTTAACGTGGCACCATTGGTCCTCTGCACTGTTTCCCTATTTGACCATTTCAGCATTTATATATACATATTTGCACTAACTGTATATTAACTCTTTCCTACATTTTAACATTTTTTTAGACTGCCTATTCATGTTTATTGTGTTATTGACACTGAGCAGCTCCTTCAGCAAACTGCGGCACCCTCAGTGCATGAAGGAGTGCTTCTGAAGATTCTTAATTTAAGCAGCAGTCAAACTCTTTAATACATTATAATGTAGCACTGTTTCTGTGATACGAGCCATCACTGGGCAATATTCTGCACTATACATATTTATCTATTTTTATTACTCTGTTACATTCAACTATGCAATATTTTATTTCTATTCATCCGCATCTTACTCATCTGTATATCTGTTTATATACTGTCTGTTTATATAAGGGTGTTTATTTTGGAAATATGTTTGTTTTATTACTTTTATTATAATAACTAATTATGTGTTTTCTATTTCTTACACTTTCTTTTTTTTAATCAACTTAGTGTATCTGTGTTATTCTGATGTGTATTTTTTTCTCTTCTGAGCTGCTGTAGCACAGGAATTTTCCCCAGTGTGGGACTAATAGTCTAAATTACTTTACCTTATCATATTACTAACTAGACCACAACTTGCACTAACTGTATACTGACTCTTTACTAAATTTCAGCTTTCATATAGACTGTGTATTCATATATATTGTGTTATTACTCAGCTACATCACTAACCAGACCCCAATTTGCACTAACTGTATTTTGGCTAGTTATTACATTTGAGCAGTGTTTTCTACCTGGTTAAATAAAACATGTCATGCACTTTGTGAGGGCCCATTGTAAATAGTTTATATAGTTCTTGTGTATAAGTTTGACTGTTCTACATTCTATGTTCTCTGGTCTTAAAGTGCCCCTTATCTTTTGTTCTCTGCACTGTCATCAGCTGTTTACTGTGTTCTGGTGTCAACATTGCTCTTTAACTTGGATACTGGCAAGTTTGCTGCAGTACTGAATAAAATTCAGTCACAATGAGTCATGAGAGTGTCTGTAAATTGATTCATTGTCAAAGGATTCAACACATGTTGCAGAATAATTTAAAGTGAAGACATGGGGCCTATAGAGTAACAAATGCCTTTAAATGTGCATCACACTTTTCAAAATGCCCCCATAATGGCCTATAAACAATATATAAACAAATGGCTTCTGTTGGAAAAACAGTTAAGTGCCATAAGAGGCATATGACTAAGTGGAGGAGCAAGCAGAATTACATGGCATGACTTTTTAATCACTTTTGTACACACACACACACACACACACACACACACACACACACACACACACACACACACACACACCACACACACACCGAAATATAGCAAAGGTATTACAATAAATACATCTAATCCTTCCTCCTAAGCATATGAATAAGTGGTGTCTAGGGAAAATAAAAAAGTGCTCACACAACCATACATTTCTTTTGAATCCAGCTACTTTATTGAAAGAAAGGGAGCAAAAGAATTACACTGACAGACTTTTGAATAGCTTTTGTCCATACACACACTTAAAATATAGCAACGGTATTGCAATACATACATTTAATCATTCCTTCTGTTGATTAACATGACAAAGCCATGAAGAAGCATTCCAGGTGGGACTTGGTGTGCAACTAAGAAGACTAAAAGTAATTAAAATGAATGCAGAGGATTATGCTTAGTGCAACTATGAAATTGTGATGTGCCATTGCAACTATTATAAAAGTTTTAATATAAACAGCAACTTTGGATCAGTGATGTGCATTAATACACAAACAGTATCCCTTTATTTCTTGACAGATAGGGAACCTTACTGTTTGTTTTGATGATGTCAAAGGTCACATGTACAGTCAACTCCTTGAAGATCCTCCTTGGGGGGAAGGCATATGTAAATGACTAGCTAACACAGACTCTTGACCTATGACACTCAAGGATAATTGCACTACCATTCGGCGCATCGCCGCTCGCAGGGGTCAGCATAACCGGAGTGCAATGGTTAAGCCTCGCCCTTGGTGAACCACCTTCTTGATCATGGTATCTCCCCTGCCAGGTAAGTATGAGTTGGAAGAGCCAGAGAAAAGGACTTCATTCCCAGACACAGAACTCTGGCTGACGGTTGCTAAAATGCATCATACCAGAGTTCAGTGCTTTCCGCAGTAGCAGACCTGGGCAAGCTGTTTCTGCATGTCAGAAAGCAAACATTCTGCTGCACAAAAGCCTTTAACCTGAGCATGCCAGCATTGGAAAAATTGAAGTACATTGATTCCCGCAAAGAGAGAAAAACCTTGGAAGGGAGAACACGCAACTCGGTCACAACCAAAAGGCCACACCCATTCGTCACTGGCATCCAAATTTATGACAAAATGCATAGTCCAGCAAAGTTGCTGGCATGCACTCTACAGGACATCATGAGGTAAGAACTGGTTTTTTTTTCAACATTATGTTCAGGGGAGAGCGCGAACGCAGTCCCCACTCCCCAAAAATGCAGTCGAGATTCCACATTGGGGAATTCGAAGGTCGCATAAACCCGGGGTGCAATGGGTTAGCCTCGCCCTGGTGAACCACCTTCTTGACATGGGATCTCCCTCAGAAGTATGATTGGAAGCCGAAGAAAAGGACTCATTCCCAGACACAAAAAACTTGGCTGACGGTTGTAAATGCATCAACCAGAGTTCATGCTTTCCGCCTACCGCCTGGGCAAGCTGTTTCGCATGTCAAAAGCAAAACCCGCTGACAAAAGCCTTAAACCTGAGCTGCCAGCTGGAAAATTTTAAGTACATGGGTTCCCGCAAAGAGAGAAACTTGGGGGGGAGACACCAACTCGTCCACAAGGCCACACCCATTCGATCTGGCATTAAATTTATGAAAAAGCATAGTCCGCAAAGTTGGGTGGTGACTTACAGGACTCATGAGGTTTAAAACGTTTATTTTTTTCAACAGTATGTTAGGGAAAAGCGCGAACGCAGTCCCCACTCCCACAATTATCAGCGGATTCCACTTGGGGATTCGCAGGGGTCGCATAACGAGTGCAATGGTTAAGCCTTTGCCTGGGTGAACCACCTTCTTGATCAGGTTTCTCCCCTGCCAGGTAATTTTGAGTTGGAAGAGCCAGAAAAGGACTTCATTCCCGACACAGAACTCTGGCTGACGGTTTGCTAAATCATCATAACCGAGTCAGTGCTTTGCATTAGCAGACCCCGGGCAAGCTGTTTGCATTCAGGAAGAAACCTCTGCACCCAAAAAACCTTTAACCTGAGCAGCCAGCCTTTGAAATTGAATTTCAGTGATTCCCGCAAAAGAAGAAAACTTGGAAAAGGGGGACACTCAACTCGTCACAACCAAAAGCCACACCCATTCGTCCTGTGCATCCAATTTAGACAAAATGCAGTTCCACAAAGTTGCTTTCATGCACTCTAAGGAATCATGAGGTAAAAACGTTTTTTTCAACATTATGTTCAGGGAGAGCGCGAAAGGTCCCCACTACCACAATTAGCATCGAATTTCCCACATTGGGGAATTCGCAGGGTCACTAACCGAGTGCAATGGTTAAGCCTCGCCCTGGGTGAACACCTCTTGAAACATGGTATCTCCCCGCAGGTAAGATGATTGAAAGCCATAAAAAGGACTTCATTCCCCGACACAGAACTCTGTGACGGTTCTAAAGCATCATACCAGAGTTCAGTGTTTCGCATGTAGAAGAACCGGGCAAGCTTTTTGATGTCAAAAGCAACCCGCTGCACAAAACCTTAACCTGAGCATGCCACATTGAAAATTGAAGTCCATTGATTCCCGCAAAGAGAGAAAACCTTGGAAGGGAGACACGAACTCTGTCACAACCAAAGGCCACACCCATTGCATGGCATCCAAAATTATACAAATGATAGTCCGCAAAGTTCTGGCATGCATCTTACAGACATCATGAGGTAGAACTGTTATTTTCACATTATTCAGGGGAGCGCGAACGCAGTCCCCCAAATACCACAATTATGCAGTCGAGATTCCACATTTGGGAATTGCAGGGGTCGCATAAACGGGGTGCAATGGTTTAAGCCTCGCCTGGGGGTGAACCAACTTCTTGTCTGGGATCTCCCTGCCGGTTAGTATAGTGGAAAGCCAGGAAGGCTTCTTCCCAGACCAGAACTCTGGCTGAAGGTTGCTAAATGCATCTACCAGAGTTCAGTGTTTCCGCAGTAGCAGCCTGGGCAGCTGTTTGCTGTCAGGAAGCAACCGCTGCCAAAAGCCCTTTAACCTGAGCATGCCAGGCATTGGAAAAAATTGAAGTAATTGATTCCGCAAAGAGAGAAAACTTGGAAGGGAAAACGCAACCTCTTTCCAACCAAAAGGGCCAACCCATTGTCACTGCATCCAAATTTAGACAAAATGTAGTCCAGCAAAGTGCGGTGCACCACAGGACTCATGAGGTGAACTGGTTTTTTTTCAACATTAGGGTTCCGGGGGAGCGGAACGCGTTCCCCACTACCCAATTGCAGTCGAGATTCCCATTTGGGGAATTCGCAGGGGTCAGCTAACCGGAGTGCAATGGTTAAGCCTCGCCCTGGGTGAAAACCTCTTGATCATGTTTTCCCCGGAGGTAATATGCGTTGAGAGCCAGAGGGAAAGCTCATTCCAGGGCACAGAACTCTGGCTGCCCGGGTTGCTAAATGCTCATACCAAGTCATGCTTTTCCGAGTAGCAGACCTGGGCAAGCGTTTCTGCAGTTAGAAAACAAACCTGCTGCCCCAAAAGCCTTTACCTGAGCTGCCACATTGGGAAAAATTGAAGTACATTGTTCCCGCAAAGAGAGGGAAACCTTGGAAGGGAACACGCAACCGGTCAACAACCAAAAGGCCCACCCATTCGTCACGGCAATCCAATTTATGACAAAATGCATATCCCAGCAAAGTTGCTCGATGCCACAGACATCATGAGGTAAGACACTGTTTATTTTTTCAACATTATGTTCAGGGGGAGCGCGAACGCAGTCCCCACTACCCAAATAGCATCGAGTTCCCACTTTGGGGAATCGCAGGGGTCACATACCCGGGTGAATGGTTAAGCCTCGCCCTGGTGTGAACCAACCTTTTTGATCATGGTATCTCCCCTGCCAGGTAAGTATGATTTTTGGGAAGCCGAAAAAGGACTTATTTCCCGACCAAAATTGGCTTTACGGTTGCAAATGCATCTACCAGATCAGTTCTTTCCCGGCAGTAGCAGACCTGGGCAAGTGTTTCTGCATGTCGGAGCAACCTGCTGCACAAAGCCCTTTAACCTGAGCATGCCCGCATTGGAAAATTGATACATTGATTCCCGAAAGGAGAGAAAAACCTTTGGAAGGGAGAACACGCAACTCTTTTACAACCCAAAAAGGCCACACCATTCGTCATGCATCCCCAAAATTAGACAAATTGAATCCAGCAAGTTTTCTTGCAGCTTCTACGGCATCATGATGTAAGAACGATTATTTTTTAACAGTAGTTCTGGGAAGCCGAAAAGCATCCCACTACCACAAAATTGGCAGTCGAGATTTCCACATTTTGGGATTGCAGGGTTCAGCAAACGGAGTGCAAAGGTTAAGCCTCGCCCTGGGTGAACCACCTTTTTGATATGATCTCCCTGCCAGGTAAGTATGAGTTGGAAGAGCAGAGAAAGGACTTCATTCCCCGACAAAAGAACTCGGCACGGTTGCTAAAATTTATTACCAAGTTCGTGCTTTGCAGTAGCAACCCCGGCAAGCTGTTTCTGCAGTTAGGAACAAACCTGCTGCAAAAAAAGCCTTTAACCCTTGACATGCCAGCATTGAAATTGAAGTACATTGATTCGAAAGAGAAAAACCCTTAAAGGAAACACCAACTCTCCCCCAAAGGCCACACCCATTCGTCCTGGCTCCCAAATTTATGACAAAATGGGTGTCCGCAAGTTGCTGGCATGCATCTACAGACATCATGAGTAAGAACTGGTTTATTTTTCAACCCGTTAGTTCCGGGGAAGGCCGAACGCAGTCCCCCCACTACCCAATTATGCAGTCGAGATTCCCACCTTGGGGAATTCCGCAGGGGTCAGCATAACCGGAGTGCAAGGTTAAGCCTCGCCCCGGTGAAACCACCTTCTTGATCGGTATCCCCCTGCCAGGTAAGTATGAGTTGGAAGAGCCAGAGGAAAGGACTTCATTTTCCCAGACACAGAACTCGGCTGAACGGTGCTAAAATTGCATCATACCAAGTTCAGTGCTTTCCGCAGTACAGGACCTGGGGAGCGTTTCGGCCCTGTCCGAAGCAACCCTGCTGCACAAAAGCCTTTAACCTTGATATGCCGCTTGGAAAATTGAAGTACATGATTTCCCCCAAGAGAGAAAAACCTTGGGAAGGGAGAACCCCCAACTCGGTCACAAACCAAAGGGCCCCCCCATTCGTCACTGGCATCTAAAATTATGACAAAAATGCTAGTCCAGCAAAGTTCTGGATGCCTCTACAGGCCATCATGGGTAAGAACCTGTTATTTTTTCAAAATTATGTTCAGGGAGATCGGAACGGAGTCCCCCACTACCACAAATATGCAGGAGATTCCCACATTGGGGAATTCGCAGAGGTCAGCATAACCGGGTGCAAAGGTAAGCCTCGCCCGGTGAACCACCTTCTTGATCCATGGTACTCCCCTGCCAGGTAGTATGAGTTGGAAGAGCCAGAAAAGTTCATTCCCGACACGAACTCTGGCTGACGGTTCAAAATGCTCATACCCGAGTCAGGTTGCTTTCCGCATAGCAGACCTGGGCAGCGTTTCGCTGTCAGAAAGCAACTCTGCACAAAAGCCAACCTAGCTGCAGCATTGGAAAATGAAGACATTGATCCCGCAAAGGAAAAAAAACCTTGGAGGGAGAACCGCAACTCGGGGCCCAACCAAAAGCACACCCATTCTCACGGCATCCAATTTATACAAAATGAATAGGGCCAGCAAAGTTGCTGGCATGCCTTACAGGACATATGGGTAGAAGGGTTTTTTTCAACAGTTTTCAGGGGAGAGCGGGAAGCAGTCCCCCACACCAAAATATGCAGTCGAGTCCAATTTGGAATTCGCAGGGGTGCAGCATAACCCCGGGGTGCATGGTTAAGCCTCGCCCGGGTTGACCCACCTTCTATCATGGTATCTCCCTGCCAGTAGTATGAGTTGGAAGAGCCAGAAAGGACTTCATTCCCAGACCAGAACTCTGGCTGAAGGTTGCTAAATGCCTCATACCAAGTCAGTGCTTCCCGCATAGCAGCCTGGCAAGCTGTTTCTTGCATGTCGGAGCAACCGCTGCACAAAGCCTTTAACCTGAGCTGCCAGCATTGGAAAATTGAAGTACATTGAAATTCCCCGCAAAGAGAGAAAAACCTTGGAAGGGAACACGCACTCTTCACACCAAAGGCCACACCCATCCGCACTGGGATCCAATTTTGGACAATGCATAGCCGAAGTTGCTGGCATGCATCTACGGAATCATGAGTAGAACTGGTTTTTTTTTCAACAGAGTTAGGGGAGGGGCGCGCACGCAGTCCCCACTCCACAATTATGCGTCGAGATCCCAATTTTTGGGGATTCGCGGGTCCTACGGTGCAAAAGGGCTACTGCGTGACGTTACGGTCCCCATTGGCCAGAGTCTACTTATTGGTAGACTCGAGGCCATTCAGGGGCACGAAACTGGCTACGTGCGGTCAGCCCCGTAGATACCCAAACACTCCGACCGGAATTTAATGGGGAACTGCACATTCAAACTGAAACGGTGACCGCTAACGGTAATGGAGATCTGATTGTTACTACCCGAAATTGAAGAAAAATTGTTTATAACACTCCTGGTACATTTTACAAACCTATGTTTTTTAAAATTTGGTAAACTATTAACTACTACTAAAGAGCCAAAAGGGTAATTGTTTTAAAAAGTCGGGACCGGCTAGCCTACCTCCCTCAATCAAATTTTATTTTAATACAATTATATGGTATCCAAACATTTTCGATAGGTAAATGCTAGTATAAAACACATTCTTTATAATTAAAAGGACCTCGGGCTTATTTCCACCAGAGCTTGAGCGACAGTGGCGAAAGAAAACCCCCACCCGTTTTTTTCCCAACGGATTTTGGGGGTTTTAAAAAAAGAATTCCAAAATGGACTTGAAAAAATGAAAAAGGGGATTTTAAAAAAAAAACTGGGGAAAACCAAAATAAAAGGCCCATTTTTTTTTTAAAAAAAAAATCTATCCCAGGAGCTCCCCTGCGCACTTCTCCTGCGGCACTGCCTTCCGTCCTTGGGCACAGGGCAACAACGTTCAGGACTCACCGGAGGCCAGATAACTCGTCCACGTTTGGCCTTCGTCCCTGAAAATGGCCTGTATTGCCACACACGCTGTCACTGGCAAGTGCAAGTTAACCAAAGTGTGGGACGATACAATGGTCAACAGGGAATCACTAACATTATGCAAAACTAACTTAACTGTGTGTATTTGTTTGTTTTGTTTTGTAGGTTGTGAAGACATTGTCTGGGGATGCAAGTTCTCTATCTCGAGTGCACCCTGTTTCACCACATCGCGGACAAACGGGGTAGCTTCTCCCAGATTGTGTCCTTTGTCCTCCCCTTGAGAGGATACCTGGTGGCGGGTGGCGTGTGGGGCCGCCATGTGTCCTGGCGTGGTGGAGCGGTTCCGGCCTCGCCAATCACCCGTACCCAAGATCCTTTACATGACAGGGGGTGCTGTGCTGCAAGGCACAGGTCCGAACGGCCGAAAGTCGTAGACGCTCTTCTATCCAGCCTTGGGTGGACAAACGGAGGGTGGGTAGGCTGGACATTATTTTCCACTGCTCCATCGCTTCGATGCTGCTCTGCGGACCGCGGCCCACTCCAAGTAATGCCGCCTTCAATTCCTGCGCTGGGCATGGCAAGTTGCTGGCTATACCTTCGAGGACCATCCAGCTACTCAATCACGGCTGTGAGGGCCAAGACCCGACCACAAACGTGGCGGTGGTGACGACCGATGATGTTGGTCCGGGCTTACATCTCCCGAGACCAGCTGGCAACGACATGTATTTCGGCGTTCCTCACCCTTGTCCCCAGGAGACATTCTCGTCTTTGTTCCCACACAACTTTCTGTGAGAGCTCAAGCGGTCCAGAGCAGGGCTCTCGATAGCGCGTCAGCCTCTTTGAGAAGGTCCCCTGGTAGAAAAAACACACCTCCCTATCATCATGCGCCCACAGACAAAAATCCGCACACACACAACACACACACACACCCACACACACACCAGCACACACAATGTGCAAAACAAGCAACAGCTCACCAGCACCTGTGTGTGTGTCGTCCTGGTGTGTGTGTGTGTGTCTTAATGTTTACAGCACCATTGCTTAGATGTGGGCCAGCCAGCAGCGGCACACACATGGAATTCATCCAGGTTGTTCCCACCAGGGCATTGCGCTGTCACCCGGGTTGCTCAGCACACGTACCATCAATGGGTGGGACCTACACGTATTACAAGGGCCCTGCTTGGGAGCCACAAGCCTGGAAGGGGTTCCACAAGTCACTGGCCCCCCATATTAAATTCCAGGTATCTAAAAGGGCAAATGACTTCTTTAACAGCCTAAAATACCACACTTCACTTTTGGAACTACGGTTAAATAATACTGGTAAGAATAGCCCCTACCCCGTCACTAATAAAGCCAATCACACTTCCTGTTCATGTACCGAATCATGAGATATTTCATACCTTTCACCTTTTAGATTATTAGCTATATGGACCTCCCATTGCACTGAACTTCCTTGCCTGTTTTTGAAATTTACATCTTAATCTCATAACACTATGCCCTATTCACTTACCTCTCTCATTCATTGTTGGTTGTATAATTTTCTCTATTAAAAACTCCATTTGTTATTACTGGTATACTATCTTTTTGTTTTTAATATTATAAGTGAGGGGGGGGGGGGGGTGGGTTTTAACTCTTGCAAACAAGAAGAGAATCCTAAGTCAGATTCCCTTGTATACTATTTGTGCTACCTCCCAATAATACCTATACCTGTTGTTGTGGGGGAATTGTTCAGGTCCACACTGTGCGGGCACGGCCTTACCTGTCTACCCCCTCATTGTAATGCCAGTGGAACTCAACCGCAAGCTCCGGAGACGCCTGTAATTTATGCGTGTGGGTCCTGCACCACCGGAGTCACTGGGGGGGCGGCGCCACTCATTACCGCCTGTCGAATGCCCTCTCTCGCAGCTGCTGGGTTTGGTGAGGACTGTGTGGAGGAGAACGTGTCCGGGCGCGCGTGTGCCGCCGTCCGGGGGGTTGCTTCTGGGGTGACTGTGGGACGGCCCTGCTTGGCTGGAATATTCTTTTCAGCCAGAGCGACGGGAGATGCCTTCTCTTCTTATAGGGCATCGTCCACGGTGCCGGTCCCCCGGGCCCAGAGAGAGGAGGTCATTCAGACACCCGGGCAGTCTCTGGCCGACCCAGATTCTTAGCCGAAGCTGACGAGTCGTACCAGGCGCCGGACCATCCTGCTGTTGACCCACCCATGACATTAATCCAGCATGAACGATCAATTAGCTACACTAGTGTCCTCAACCAACGGGCCTCACGGTTCCGCATTTGTGAGTAGAGTACTCTACCTTGTCCTGATTAGAATAATAAATAAGCGTTATACCATGTACCGCATAAAAACCAGATACTTTGTAACGCACTTGGAACTGTACCTCTTTTCTCTGGTGGTGGGATGTCTCCGTGTGTGTGAATTTACAGGAGGATGATCTGCAGTGACAATCCTCTGCCCGGGTTTAAGAAGCTGGAGGCTTCTGTGCTTCGCGCATGGTGGAGTCGGACTTGACAGACCTGAAGCTAGCTCCTACACGATCAAAGGAACATGGTCCTTGCAATCCTGGATGCGGTTGGAGGAGCACGACAAGCAGCCGCAGAATACCACCCTGTACCGACACCCTGGGGCAACACATTGTACTGCCGAACCAAGAGTGATGTCTTGCTGCGCCGCCTTGATCCATAGAGTCAGAATGGCCACAAAGGTACGCGTGCCAGCACAGCAGGACATCAGTATGCAAACAATCCGCCTCATATTGTTCTTGTGTCAACTCCCGTGTTGCTGGCGTCGGGTCCCTAAGGCCTCCGCTCCAGCCGGGGCCGATAAAACCAGATCCTTATGCCTAATGACAGGATCAGGCCACAGAGTCTTGTGTGGCTGACCCATTCCTGTGCGAGCAGATCCCTCTCCCAAAATAAGCAACAAACAGTGAGGGACTTCCATCCGCCGGCAAGATAGGCTGGTTAACCGTGCACGCCACCATGCACCATCCGTCATCTCCAGACGCGAACTCGGTGTCTTGATCCTGAAAAGCTTCCTCCGCCCACTGCCAGCCTGCCGTCCTCCCACCACCTGACTACCGCGTTATGGAGGGTTCGTCCCCCACGCCCAGCACTAGTCCTGGCACAAGGCTTGAAGGTACATGACCACCAGGGCTTGGGTGACGACGGCCACAGCTCTTCCACCTCTTCCTCCTCCGCCCACCCCTGCCGTCTGCCTGTTAGGATAACCCCTCCACCGCCACCATCACCAGGCCTGTTCTGCCTTGTTTTCCCATTCGCGGGCGCCCTACTCCCACGCAGCGCCTCGGGGTGTCAAAATTCGTCCCGGGTCCCGATCACTTCCCATGCCTGTGCCCATCAACCACATCTGTTATCAGCCGGCCCTTGGCAGAACCCTGTGGTGGTCGTCATGGTTTCTCCTCGATCGACACAGTACAAGAGAAATGGTTCCAGACCACCCCACCAGGACCCTGGCGTTAAGCTTAAGAGGTGCAGTCATCTCCCGACCTGCAAGGGTGCGGGTCACACATACGGACACAAAAATACCCAACAAAAGACATTTGTGCCCTGCAATCAACGATTTCAACACCACTCCAAGTGACGGAGCACAGAAAATTTAAAACTTTTGAACCTTTGTCATCTGTGTGGATGGATTGGAGAAGGACACGTCTGGCCCATTATAAATATTTAATGATTGTAAATAGTGTAATATATGTGTTAATGTTCTACTATAACGTCTTTTGAGGTTTTTCAATGCGGGGTCCTGGGCTTTACAAGTGCCCTTAAAACGTTGGCACCATCTGGCCTCTGCACTGTTTTCCCCTATTTGAACCATTTCACAATTCTATATATCCATAATGTCACTAACTGTTAAAGTAACTCTTTCCTACAACTATTTTACATTTTTTGACTGCCTGATTCATAAGTTTATTGTTTTATTGACACTGGACAGCCTCCTCAGCAAACTGCGGGGCGGCACCCCCTCAGTGCATGAAGGAGTGCGTTCTAGATTCTTATTTAAGCGAGCAGTCAACTCTTTAATACATTTATAATTTAGCACTGTTTCTGTGATACGAGCCATCACTGGGGGCAAGTATCTGCACTATCCAATATTTGTCCTATTTTTTATTACTCCTGTTACATTCAACTATCAATAGTTTATTTCTATTCCCTCCGCAGCTTTCACTGCATCTGTATATCTGTTTATACTACTGGTCTTGTTTTATATAAGGGTGTTTTTTTTGGGGAACATAGTTTTGTTTCTTACTTTTATTATAATAACCTACATTTGTGTTTCTATTTCTTCCCTTTCCTATCTCATTTTTGTTGTAATCACTTAGTGTACCTACTGTGTTATTTCCTGTATGTGCTATGTTTTTTCTTTCCCTCTGCTGAGACTGCTGTAAGCACTAAGGAATTTTCACGCCTAGTTTAGTTGGACAAGTGAGTCTAGAATTGCTTACTTTTTCACCCTTTATCATACATTGATTAACTAGACCACACTTGCACTCAAGCTACCCTGTTTTAACTGACTCTTTACTAAATTTCAGCTTTCATATAGACTGTGTAATTCAGGATATATTGTGATGTCTTACTCAGCTACATCACTAATCTTTTAACTATACCCCATTGGCACAACTGTATTTGTCTCGTTTACTTCATTACATTTGAGCCCGTGTTTTTCTCACCTGTTAATAAAACATGCATGCCTCTTTGTGGTGCATGGGCCCTTGTAAAGTTTATATCGTGTCTTGTGTATAATTTGACTGTCTACATCTATGTTTCTCTGGTTCTTAAGTTCCCCTTACATCTTTTGTTCTCTGCACTGGCATGCAGCTGTATTTACTGTTTCGTGTTCTGGTGTCAACGATTGCTCTTTAACCTTGGAGTACTGGCAAGTTTTGCTGCATACTGAATAAAATTCAGTCACAATGAGTCTAGAGTGTCTTAAATTTGATTCATTGTCAAAGGATTCAACACTGTTGCCATAATAATTTAAAGTGACGCAATGGGGCCATGAGTAACAAATGCCTTTAAATGGCATCACCTGTTCACAATGCCCCCATAATGGCCTATAAACAATATATAACAAATGGCTTCTGTTGGAGAAAAGCAGTTAAGTGCCAAGAATAGGCATATGACTAAGTGGAGGAGCAAGCATGATTTACAGTTGCATGACTTTTAAGCACTTTTTGTACACACGAACACGCACACCACACACCCCAACCACACACACACACACACACACACACACACACACATGGCTAAATATAGCAAGGTATTATACCATAAATACATCTAATCCTTCCTCCTAGCATGATGAATAAGTGGTGTCTAGGGAAATAAAAAGTGCTGCTCACACTACACCATACTTTCGTTTGAATCCAGCTAACTTTATTGAAATAGGAGCAAAAGATTACCTGACCGACTTTTGAATAGCTTTTGTCCTACACACACTTAAATATAGCCAACGGTAATTGCAATACCTACATTAAATCATTCCTTCTGTTGATTAACATGACAAAGCCATTAATAAGCATACCAGGTGGCGACTTGGTGTGCCCCTAAGAAGACTAAAAGTAATTAATAATGGCAGCTGATTATTCTTAGTGCACTATTGAAATTGCTTATGGAAGTTTGTCAACTATTAGTAACGTTGTAATATACACGCGAACTTGATCGTTTGGGATCAGTGAAGTAGTCATCTGAGACCACAACGTATCCTTTATTTCTTAGACCTGATAGGGAACCTTTACTGTTTGTTTTGTGTAATGATTTCAAAGTCACAGTCAGGTCAACTCTTGAAGATCCTCCTTGGGGAAGGGCATCTTTAAATGAAGCTAACACAGACTCTTGACGCTATCACTCAAGGCATGTATTGCCTAACCATCGGCGCACTCGCCATTGTCGCGTAGGGGTCAGAATCATACCTTAGTGCAATGGGTTAAGCCTCGCCCTAGTGCGTGAACCACCTTTCTTTATCATCGGGCATCTCCCTTCTGCCAGTAAGTATGAGTTGGAAGAGCCAGAGAAAGGACTTCTTCCGCAGACCAGAACTCATGGCTGACGGATTCGCTAAAATGCATCATACCAGGAGTTCAGGGGGTGCTTTTCCGCATTACAGCCTGGTCAAAGCTGTTTGCCTGCATGTCAGAGAAAGCAAACCGGGTAGCCCTGCCCACAAAGCCTTTACCCTGAAGCAGGCCACATTGGAACATCTGAATGTATCATTTGACCTTGGTCCTACCAGGCCACAGAGATAAACGTACCTTTGAAGGGTGAACACGCTAACTCGCTTCCTAACCAAAACAGGCCTACAACCCATCTTCTTCCACTGGCATACCAAATTTATGCACAAATGCAATAGTCCAGCAAAGTTGATGGATGCACTCGTAAGGACAGCAATTAGGTAGAACTGTTTATTTTATTCACGTATGTTTCGGGGACTCAGAGTGCCGCGAACCAGAGTCCCCCGCCCACTACCACATGCATTACTGCACGGTAGTCAGGATACGACTTCCCCATTTGGGGAATGTACGCATGGGTTCACAGAACCGGAGTGGCAAGTGGGTTAAGCCTCGCCCTGGGTGACCCACCTTCTTGACTCATGTATCTGGTCCCCCGGCCAGTAAGTATGAGGTTGGAAGAGCCAGAGAAAAGGCCTTCATTCCCAACACAGAACTCTGGCTGACTTTTCTCTAAAATGCCAACTTAACCCAAGTTACCAGTCTTTCTCGCAGTTTTTCAGCAGACCTGCAGACTGTTCTCTGCATGGAAACAGCAATACGCTGTCTGGCGAATCAAAGTCCCTTTACCTGAGCATCCGCGCCCCAGCATTGGAAAAATTGAAGTACTTGATTCCCGCAAAGAAGAAAAACTTGGAAGGGAGAAACAACGCAACTCGGTCGCAACCAAAGGCCACACCTCATTCGTCCTGGCATCTAAATTATTATGACAAAAATGCATAGTCCCAATTGCTGTGGCATGCCACTCCGACTAGGTACACTCATGATGTAAGACCCTGGTGTTTTTTTCAACATTATGTCAGGGAGAGCGCGAACGCAGTCCCCACTACCACAAAGATGCGTCCGAGATTCCCACATTGGGAATTCGCATGGGTCAGCATAACCCGAGTGCATGGTTACGCCTACGCCCTAGGGTGAACCACCTTCTGAATCATGGTATCTCTCCCCTGCCAGGTAATTGATTGGAAGCGCCAAGCAAAGTACTTCATCCCAACGACAGAACTCCTGCTGACGGTTGCCTAACTGCCTCATCCAGAGTTTCAGTGCGCTTTCCTGCTGGTGCGTACGCAGACCTGGTCAAAATGCGGTTTCTGTCATGTCCAGTAAAGCAACCCTGCTGCGCACAACAAGAAGCCTTTAACCTGAGCATTTGCCTCATGATTGGAAAAATAAGTAACATTGATTCCCGCAAAGAGGAGAAAAACCGTGACACGAGGCGAGTCCCACCCATTCGTCACCCACGTGGTACACCCCGGGGGGGCAAGGTTTGAGACTCCTTGGTTTCGTCTTGCTTAGTCCAGCAAATTGCTTGCAATGCCCTCTACGGACATCATAGGCTATGAACTATTTAATTTTTTCAACAGTATGTTTGGGGGAGAGCCGCGAAACGCAGATCCCCCTACCGGCGGAGTGCTAGCGGCTTTAGTCTCGAGTCGAGTTCCACATTTGGGGAATTCCGGCAGGGTCAGCTCGTCTCTGCCGTTTTTATAACCGGATGCAATGGTTTAAGCCTCGCCTGGGTTCGAACACAACCTTCTTGATCATGGTATCTCCCCCTGCCAGTAAGTATGAGTTGGAAGAGCCATAGAAAAGGAACTTCATTCCAGACACAGAACCCTGCTGACTGTTGCTCAAAATGCATCATATGAACCAGAGTTCAGTGCTTTCCGCATCGCCAAGACCTGGGCACGCTGGTTCTGCATGTCAGGAAGCAAATCCTCTGACACAAGAGCCTTTAACCTAGCATGCAAGCATTGGAAAACATGAAGTAACATTGATTCCTGGCCCGCAAAGAGAGACAAAACCTTGTAAGTGAGAACACCAACTCGTCCCCCCCACAACCAAAAGCCACACCCATAGATCGTTCTCTGCATCCAAAGTTATCGACAAATGACATAGAGTCCCGCAAAGTTGTGGCATGCCTCTACAGGACATCATGAGGTAAGACTGTTTATTTTTTTCAACAGTATGTTCAGGGGAGAGCGCGAACGCAGTCCCCCCTAGCACAAATTCTGCAGTCGAGATTCCACATTTGGGGAATCGCCGGAGGTCAGCATAACCGGAGTCAATGGTTAATCCTCGCCCTGGGGAACACACCTTCTTGATCATGGTATCTCCCCTGCCAGGTAAGATGATTTTGTAAGAGCCGAGAAAAGGACTTCATTCCCAGACGACAGAACTCCTGGCTGACGGTGCTAAAATGCATCATACAGAGGTCAGTGCTTTCCCCTCAGTAGCGACCTGGCAGCCTGTTTCGTTCTGGCATGTCAGAAAGCAACCTGGTTTTTGCTGCACAAAAGCCCTTTAAACCTGATCATGCCAGCCTTGGAAAAATTGAAGATTACAAATTGATTCCCGCAAAGATAGAAAAACTTGGAAGGGAGAACACGCAACCCCCCCTCGGTCCAACCCAAAGGCCCCACCCCTTCTCACTGGCACTAAATTGTATGACAAAATGCCTAGGTCCAGCAAAGTTGCTGGCAATGCACTCTACAGCATCATGAGGATATAACTGGTTTTTTTTTTTCAACAGGCATCGCTTTATGGTAGTGCAGCGGGGAGCGCAGCTGCGATCCCGTAAGACCCACGCGTCCCCCACTACGCAAGCAAATATATTGCATTCGAGAAAATTCTCCACCTTTGGGAATTCGCCCGGGTCCAGCATAACCGTGGGGGGGGGGGGGGGGGGGGGAGTGCCAATGGTTAAGCCGCGCCCTGGGGAACCCACCTTCTTGATCATGGTATCTCCCCTTGCCGTAAGTATTGTTGGAATAGCCAGAAGAAAAGGACTGAGTTCCCAGACACAGACACTCTTGCTGAGGTTTGCTAAAAATGCATCATACCAGAGTTTCATTGCTTTTCCCGCAGTACAGACCTGGGCCAGCTGTTCTCATCAGCACAGCAAAATCACTGCGACCAAAAGCCCTTCTGAACCTGCGCTGCCACCATTTTGGAAAAAATTGAAGTTACTTGATTCCCGCAAAGCAGAGATACCTGGAAGGGGAGAACACGCCAACTCGAGTCACAACCAAAAGGCCACACCCTTCGTCCACTGGTCATCCAATTTATGACAAAATCATAGTCCACACAGTTCTTGGCATGCACTCTACTGACATCATGAGGTAAGAACTGTTTATTTTTCAAACATTATGTGTTGGGGGAGAGCGCGAACCAGTCCCCCCACTGACCACAAATTTATGCCAGTCATGATCTTCCTAATTTGGGGAAGTTCGCACGGGGTCTGCATAACCGGGGAATATGTGCTGGGTTAGCCTCGCCCTGGGTGAACTCCACCTTTCTGGATCATGGTGCCTCCTGCTTTATCCCCTCGCTCCAGGGGTAATGTATGCGTTGGCAAGAGGCCTAGATCACTATGTGCCTTGGTCTTCCCCCAAATGACACATCGCAACGTCCTGCTGCCGGTTGCTAAAACTGCAATCTTACCAAGTCAGTGCTTTCTCCCTCCCAAAAAAACGCCTACGCCGACGGGCAAAGCTGTATATCTGCATGTCCAGAAGCAAACTGCTGCACCAACGCCTTTAACCTGAGCATGCCAGCATTGGCAAAAATTGAAGTACATTGATTCCCAGCAAAGAGAGAAAACCTTGGAATGGAGAACAACATCACTCGGTCACAACCAAAAGGCCCACCCATTTCGTCACTGGCATCCAAATTTGACAAAATGCATAGTCCAGCAAGTTGCTGGCCTGACGCTACAGGACATCATGAGTAATAACTCGTTATTTTTCAACAGTAGATTCAGGGGAGGCGCGAACGGCAGTCCCCTACTACCCCACAAAATTATCAGTCCGAGAGTCCCACATTTTGGGGAATTCGCAGGGGTCAGCATAACCGGAAAGTGCCATGTTAAGCCTCGCCCTGTGTGACCACCTTCTTGATCATGGTATCTATCCCCTAGCCATGTAAGTTGAGTTGAAAGCCCAGAAGCAAGGAAAAACCTCATCCCAGACACAGAATTCTGGGCTGACGTTTGCTAAAAATGCATCATACAGATGTCATGCTTTCCGCCAGTAGCAGACCTGGGCGTTGTCGTGGGGCTGTTTCTGCAATGTCAGAAAGCAACCGGCTGCATCAAAGCCTTTTATTACCTGAGGCATGCCATCATTGGAAAAATTGAATACATTGATTCCGCAAGAGGAAAACCTTGGAAGGGAGACCAACGGGCAACTCGTCACAACCAAAAGGCCCACCCCATACGTCACTGCATCTAAATTTATGACCAAAATGCATAGTCCCGCAAGTGCTGGCATGCACTCTACAGACCATCATGAGGTAAGAACTGTTTTTTTTTTTCAACAATTATTTTTTCGGGGGAGAGCGCGAACGCAGTCCCCAGCTACCACAGAATTAGGCCCAGTCCGAGATTCCCAATTGGGTAATTCGCAGGGGTCAGCATAACCGGAGTGCATGGTTAAGGCCGTCGGGGCCCCTGTGAACCACCTCTTGATCAGGGTATGCTCCACCCCTGCCCAGGTAAGTATGAGTTGGAAGCGCCAGAGAAAAAGGACTTCATTCCCACACAGAACTCTGGCTGACGGTTGCTAAAATTCCATCATACCAGATTCAGTGCTTCCGCATACGACCTGGGCAAGCTGTTTTCCTGCCTGTCAGGAAGCAAACCCCTGCTGCCAAAGACCTTGAAACCGGAGCTAGCCAGGAAAGCATTGAAAAATTGAAGTACATTGATCCCCGCAAGATAGAACAACACCTTGGAAGGGAGGAACACGCACTCCCGGTCCACAACCAAAAGTCCACACCCATTCGGGTCACTGGCATCCAAATTTTATGACAAAATGCAGAGTCCAGCAAAGTTTCTTGCCTGCACATCTACAGGACTCATGAGGTAAGAACTGTGTTTTTTTCAACATTATTTTCAGGGGAGAGGCGCGCACGCAGTCCCCCACTCACCAACAAATTATGCGTCGAGATTTCCCACATTTGGGGAATTCGCAGAGGTCAGCAAACCGGATGCAGGGTTTAGCCTCGCCTGGTTGAACCAACCTTCGTTCTTGATCATGGTATCTCCCCTGCCAGGTAAGTATGAGTTTGGAAGAGCCAAAAAATGACCGTGGATTCCCCGACACAGAACTCTGGCTGACGGTTGCTAAAAATGCTCATACCCGAGTTCAGTGGCTTGTCACGCAGTAGGCAAGGCATCGTGTGTGGCAAGCTGGTGTTCTTCTCATATCGGAAAAGGCCCGTAGCCTGCTTCACAAAAGCTTTAACCTGACGCACCTTGTAGGCCCAGCCATTGGAAATATGGAAGTACATTGATGTGCCCGCAAAGAGAGAATGGAACCTTGGCGAAAGGAGAACACATGCAACGTCTTGGGTCGACGAGGGGAGCCAAAAAGAGCCACACCATGGTGGCGGGTCACGTGGGTGTGCGTGTGCCAAATTTATTGACAAAATGCATAGTCCAGCAAAGTTGCTTGCATGCACTCTACAGGACATCATGAGGTAAGAACTGTTTTTTTTTCAACATTATGTTCAGGGGAGAGCGCGAACGCAGTCCCCCACTACCACAAATTATGCAGTCGAGATTCCCACATTTGGGGAATTCGCAGAGGTCAGCATAACCGGAGTGCAATGGTTAAGCCTCGCCCTGGGTGAACCACCTTCTTGATCATGGTATCTCCCCTGCCAGGTAAGTATGAGTTGGAAGAGCCAGAGAAAAGGACTTGATTCCCAGACACAGAACTCTGGCTGACGGTTGCTAAAATGCATCATACCAGAGTTCAGTGCTTTCCGCAGTAGCAGACCTGGGCAAGGCGGTTTCGCATGTCCTAAATCCAACCCTTCTGTCAACAAAGGCCTTTAAAACCTAGCATGCCAGCATTGGAAAATTGAAGTACAGTGTATTCCCGCAAAGAGAGAAAAACTTGGAAGGGAGAACACGCAACTCGGTTCACAACCAAAGGCACACCCATTCGTCACTGCCTCCAAATGTATGAAAAATGCTGTCCCACAGCAAGTTGCTTGCATGCAACTCTACAGGAACATCATTAGGTCGAACCTGTTTATTGTTTTCAAACCGTATGTTGGGGGAGAGCGCGAACGCAGTCCCCCCCCTACCACAAATTATGCAGTCGAGATTCCCACATTTGGGGAATTCGCAGGGGTCAGCATAACCGGAGTGCAATGGTTTAAGCCTCTCCCTGGTGTGAACCACCTTCTTGAGCATGGTATCTCCCTGCCAGGTATATAGTGGAAGAGCCAGAGAAAAGACTTCATTCCCCGACACGAACTCTGGCTGACGGTTTGCTAAAATGCACATACACGAGTTCCAGTGCTTTCCGCAGTAAGCAGACCTGGGCAAGCGTGTTTCTGCTGTCAGAAAAGCAAACCTGCTGCACAAAGCTTTAACCTGAGCATCGCCAGCATTGGAAAAATTGAAGTACTTGATTACCGCAAAGAGAGAAAACCTTAGGAAGGGAGACAACGCAACTCGGTTCACAACCAAAAGGCCCACCCATTCGGTCCTGGCATCCAAATTATGACAAATTGCGATCCACAAAGTTGCTTGCATGACACTCAGTACAGGACATCAGAGGTAGAACTGTTTATTTTTTTCAACAGATGTTTGGGAGAGCGCGAACGCTCCCCCACTACCACACATATGCGTCGAGATTCCCCATTTGGGGAATTACGCAGGGGTCAGCATACCGGAGTGCCAATGTTAAAGCCCTCGCCCTGGGTGAACCACCTTCCTTGCTCATGGTCCTTCCCCTGCCAGGTAAGTATGAGTTGGAAGAGCCAGAGAAAAGGACTTGATTCCCAGACACAGAACTCTGGCTGGCATGCACTCTACAGGACATCATGAGGTAAGAACTGTTTATTTTTTCAACAGTATGTTCAGGGGAGAGCGCGAACGCAGTCCCGCCCTACCCCCATTATGCAGGTCGAGATTCCCGCATTTGGGGAATTCGTCAGGGGTCCGCATAACCGGAGTGCAATGGTATAAGCCGCTCGCCCTGGGTGAACCACCTTTTGCCATGGTATCTCCCCGCCAGGTAAGTATGGAGTTGGAAAGAGCGAGACAGGCCTTTGGATTCCCAGAGACACAGAACTTCTGGCTTCATGCACTCTACAGGCCAATCAGGAGTAGAACTTTATTTTTTTCACGTAGGTCTGGGAGAGCGCGAACGCAGTCCCCCACTACCGCACAAATTAAGCAGTCGAGATCCACGCATTTGGGAATTCGCAGGGTTCCGCATAACCGAGTGAATGGTTAAGCTCGCCTGGTGAACCACCATCTTGATCATGTTATTCATCCCTGCCAGTAATTAATAGTTTGGAAAGCCAGAGAAAAGGACTTTCATTCCCAGACACTGAACTCTGGCCTGACTGGTTGCTAAATGCATTCATACCAGAGTTCAGTGCTTTCCTTCCGCAGATCATACCCTGGCAAAGCTGTTTTTCTGTCATTCGAAAGCACCTGCTGCACAAAGCCTTTAACCTGATTCATGCAGCATTGGAAAAGTGAGTACTTGATTCCCGTCAAAGATAGAAAAAACCTGAATGGAGAAACTCACCTTACGTCCACAACCAAAAGGCACACCCCATTCGTCCACTGGCAAATCTAATTATGACAAAATGCATAGTCCGCAAGTTGCTGGGCAGCAACTCCTACAGGACATCATGAGGTAGAACTGGTTTTTTTTTCAACATTATGTTCCGGGGAGAGCGCTAACGCAGTCCCCCACTACCCCACCAAATTTAATTCAGTCGAGATTCCACATTTGGGGAATTCAGGGTTCAGCATACCGGAGTTGCAATGGTTAAGCCTCGCCCTGGGTGACCACCTTTGATCATGTTAGCTCCCCTGCCAATGTAAGTATTAGTTGGAAGAGCCAGAGAACAGACTTCTTCCCATACACAGAACTCTGGCATGAAAACGGTTTGCTAAATGCATCATCCCAGAGTTCGAGTGCTTTCGTTCCGTCTGCATAGCAGCCTGGGGCCAAGCTTTTCTGCATTGTCAGGAAGCCAAACCGGCTGCACAAAAGCCTTTAACCTAAGCATGCCGCATTGGAAAAATTGAAGTACAATTGATTCCCGCAAAGATAGAAAAACCTTGGAAGGGAGAACACTAACTCTTTTCACAACCAAAAGCGCCACACCCCCCCTTCGTCCACTGGCATCCAAATTTATATGACCAAATGCCATAGTCCAGCAAAGTTGCTTACCCGGGCCCCACCCCCCCCACCCCCCGCATTCATACTACAGGAATCTGAGTAGAACGATTTATTTTTTCAAACCGTATGTTCGGGGTAGAGCGCGAACGAGTCCCCACTACCAACAAATTATGCAGTCGAGATTCCCACATTTGGGAATTCGGCGATGGTCCATCTAACCGGCGTGCCAATGGTTAACCTCGCCCTGGGTGAACCACCTTCTGTATCATGGTTCGCTCCCTGCCAGTAAGTATGAGTTGGAAGAGCCAGAGAAAAGGACTTCATTTCCCAACACAGAACTCTGGCGTGACGGTGTTGCTAAAATTCATCATACCAGAGTTCAGTGCTTTCCCGCAGTAGGGCAGACCTGGGCAAGCGTGTTCTGCATGTCGGAACAACCTGCTGCACAAAAGCCTTTAACCTGATCATGCCATCCTTGGAAAACTGAAGTACATTGATCCCGCAGAGCGAAAAACCTTGGAAGGGAGAACACTAACTCGGTCACAACCAAAAGGCCACACCCATTCGTCACTGGCACTGTCCAAATTTATGACAAAATGCATAGTCCAGCAAAGTTGCTTGCATGCACTCTACAGGACACCATGAGGTAAGAACTGTTTTTTTTTCAACATTTTATGTTCAGGGGAGAGCGCGAACGCAGTCCCCCACTACCACAAATTATGCAGTCGAGATTCCCACATTTGGGGAATTCGCAGAGGTCAGCATAACCGGAGTGCAATGGTTAAGCCTCGCCCTGGGTGAACCACCTTCTTGATCATGGTATCTCCCCTGCCAGGTAAGTATGAGTTGGAAGAGCCAGAGAAAAGGACTTGATTCCCAGACACAGAACTCTGGCTGACGGTTGCTAAAATGCATCATACCAGAGTTCAGTGCTTTCCGCAGTAGCAGACCTGGGCAAGCTGTTTCTGCATGTCATAAAGCAAACCTGCTGCACAAAAGCCTTTAGGAACTGAGCATGGGGGGGGGGGGGGGGGGGGGGGGCCGCCATTGGAAAAATTGAAGTACATTGATTCCCGCAAAGAGAGAAAAACCTTGGAAGGGAGAACACTCAACTCGGTCACAACCAAAAGGCCACACCCATTCGTCACTGGCATCCAAATTTATGACAAAATGCATAGTCCAGCAAAGTTGCTTGCATGCACTCTACAGGACATCATGAGGTAAGAACTGTTTTTTTTTCAACATTTATTTCATGGAGATCGCGAAACGCAGTCCCCCACACGACAATTATTCAGTCGGATTCCCACATTTTGGGAATTCGCAGAGGTCGCATAACGGAGTAGCATGGTTAAGCCTCGCCCCTGGGTCACCACCCTTCTTGACATGGTATCTCCCCTGGCCAGGTAAGATGAGTTGGAAGAGCCAGAGAAAGGACTTGATTCCAGCCAGAACTCGGCGAACGGTTGCTAAAATGCATCCTACCATCGTTATCAGTGCTTTCCCGCAGTAAATACCTGGGCAAGCTGTTGTCTGCATGTCAGAAAGCCAACCTGCTGCACAAAGCCTTTAACCTGTCAATGCAGAATTGGAAAAATTGAAGTACATTGACTTCCCGCAAAGATAGAAAACCGTGGAAGTGGGAACACCAACTCGGGTCCAACTCAAACGGCCACACCCATTCTTCACTGTCATCCAAATTTATGACAAAATGCCTAGTCCAGCAAAGTTGGCTTGCATGCACTCTACATGACATCATGAGGTAAGAACTGTTTTTTTTCAACATTATGGTTCAGGGGCGAGCGCGAACTCATCCCCCCTTACCACAAATTATGCCCGTCGCGATCCCCACTGGTGTTGGGGAATTCGCAAGGTCATCATCACCGGATCTATCCCAGGAGCTCCCCTGCGCACTTCTCCTGCGGCACTGCCTTCCGTCCTTGGGCACAGGGCAACAACGTTCAGGACTCACCGGAGGCCAGATAACTCGTCCACGTTTGGCCTTCGTCCCTGAAAATGGCCTGTATTGCCACACACGCTGTCACTGGCAAGTGCAAGTTAACCAAAGTGTGGGACGATACAATGGTCAACAGGGAATCACTAACATTATGCAAAACTAACTTAACTGTGTGTATTTGTTTGTTTTGTTTTGTAGGTTGTGAAGACATTGTCTGGGGATGCAAGTTCTCTATCTCGAGTGCACCCTGTTTCACCACATCGCGGACAAACGGGGTAGCTTCTCCCAGATTGTGTCCTTTGTCCTCCCCTTGAGAGGATACCTGGTGGCGGGTGGCGTGTGGGGCCGCCATGTGTCCTGGCGTGGTGGAGCGGTTCCGGCCTCGCCAATCACCCGTACCCAAGATCCTTTACATGACAGGGGGTGCTGTGCTGCAAGGCACAGGTCCGAACGGCCGAAAGTCGTAGACGCTCTTCTATCCAGCCTTGGGTGGACAAACGGAGGGTGGGTAGGCTGGACATTATTTTCCACTGCTCCATCGCTTCGATGCTGCTCTGCGGACCGCGGCCCACTCCAAGTAATGCCGCCTTCAATTCCTGCGCTGGGCATGGCAAGTTGCTGGCTATACCTTCGAGGACCATCCAGCTACTCAATCACGGCTGTGAGGGCCAAGACCCGACCACAAACGTGGCGGTGGTGACGACCGATGATGTTGGTCCGGGCTTACATCTCCCGAGACCAGCTGGCAACGACATGTATTTCGGCGTTCCTCACCCTTGTCCCCAGGAGACATTCTCGTCTTTGTTCCCACACAACTTTCTGTGAGAGCTCAAGCGGTCCAGAGCAGGGCTCTCGATAGCGCGTCAGCCTCTTTGAGAAGGTCCCCTGGTAGAAAAAACACACCTCCCTATCATCATGCGCCCACAGACAAAAATCCGCACACACACAACACACACACACACCCACACACACACCAGCACACACAATGTGCAAAACAAGCAACAGCTCACCAGCACCTGTGTGTGTGTCGTCCTGGTGTGTGTGTGTGTGTCTTAATGTTTACAGCACCATTGCTTAGATGTGGGCCAGCCAGCAGCGGCACACACATGGAATTCATCCAGGTTGTTCCCACCAGGGCATTGCGCTGTCACCCGGGTTGCTCAGCACACGTACCATCAATGGGTGGGACCTACACGTATTACAAGGGCCCTGCTTGGGAGCCACAAGCCTGGAAGGGGTTCCACAAGTCACTGGCCCCCCATATTAAATTCCAGGTATCTAAAAGGGCAAATGACTTCTTTAACAGCCTAAAATACCACACTTCACTTTTGGAACTACGGTTAAATAATACTGGTAAGAATAGCCCCTACCCCGTCACTAATAAAGCCAATCACACTTCCTGTTCATGTACCGAATCATGAGATATTTCATACCTTTCACCTTTTAGATTATTAGCTATATGGACCTCCCATTGCACTGAACTTCCTTGCCTGTTTTTGAAATTTACATCTTAATCTCATAACACTATGCCCTATTCACTTACCTCTCTCATTCATTGTTGGTTGTATAATTTTCTCTATTAAAAACTCCATTTGTTATTACTGGTATACTATCTTTTTGTTTTTAATATTATAAGTGAGGGGGGGGGGGGGGTGGGTTTTAACTCTTGCAAACAAGAAGAGAATCCTAAGTCAGATTCCCTTGTATACTATTTGTGCTACCTCCCAATAATACCTATACCTGTTGTTGTGGGGGAATTGTTCAGGTCCACACTGTGCGGGCACGGCCTTACCTGTCTACCCCCTCATTGTAATGCCAGTGGAACTCAACCGCAAGCTCCGGAGACGCCTGTAATTTATGCGTGTGGGTCCTGCACCACCGGAGTCACTGGGGGGGCGGCGCCACTCATTACCGCCTGTCGAATGCCCTCTCTCGCAGCTGCTGGGTTTGGTGAGGACTGTGTGGAGGAGAACGTGTCCGGGCGCGCGTGTGCCGCCGTCCGGGGGGTTGCTTCTGGGGTGACTGTGGGACGGCCCTGCTTGGCTGGAATATTCTTTTCAGCCAGAGCGACGGGAGATGCCTTCTCTTCTTATAGGGCATCGTCCACGGTGCCGGTCCCCCGGGCCCAGAGAGAGGAGGTCATTCAGACACCCGGGCAGTCTCTGGCCGACCCAGATTCTTAGCCGAAGCTGACGAGTCGTACCAGGCGCCGGACCATCCTGCTGTTGACCCACCCATGACATTAATCCAGCATGAACGATCAATTAGCTACACTAGTGTCCTCAACCAACGGGCCTCACGGTTCCGCATTTGTGAGTAGAGTACTCTACCTTGTCCTGATTAGAATAATAAATAAGCGTTATACCATGTACCGCATAAAAACCAGATACTTTGTAACGCACTTGGAACTGTACCTCTTTTCTCTGGTGGTGGGATGTCTCCGTGTGTGTGAATTTACAGGAGGATGATCTGCAGTGACAATCCTCTGCCCGGGTTTAAGAAGCTGGAGGCTTCTGTGCTTCGCGCATGGTGGAGTCGGACTTGACAGACCTGAAGCTAGCTCCTACACGATCAAAGGAACATGGTCCTTGCAATCCTGGATGCGGTTGGAGGAGCACGACAAGCAGCCGCAGAATACCACCCTGTACCGACACCCTGGGGCAACACATTGTACTGCCGAACCAAGAGTGATGTCTTGCTGCGCCGCCTTGATCCATAGAGTCAGAATGGCCACAAAGGTACGCGTGCCAGCACAGCAGGACATCAGTATGCAAACAATCCGCCTCATATTGTTCTTGTGTCAACTCCCGTGTTGCTGGCGTCGGGTCCCTAAGGCCTCCGCTCCAGCCGGGGCCGATAAAACCAGATCCTTATGCCTAATGACAGGATCAGGCCACAGAGTCTTGTGTGGCTGACCCATTCCTGTGCGAGCAGATCCCTCTCCCAAAATAAGCAACAAACAGTGAGGGACTTCCATCCGCCGGCAAGATAGGCTGGTTAACCGTGCACGCCACCATGCACCATCCGTCATCTCCAGACGCGAACTCGGTGTCTTGATCCTGAAAAGCTTCCTCCGCCCACTGCCAGCCTGCCGTCCTCCCACCACCTGACTACCGCGTTATGGAGGGTTCGTCCCCCACGCCCAGCACTAGTCCTGGCACAAGGCTTGAAGGTACATGACCACCAGGGCTTGGGTGACGACGGCCACAGCTCTTCCACCTCTTCCTCCTCCGCCCACCCCTGCCGTCTGCCTGTTAGGATAACCCCTCCACCGCCACCATCACCAGGCCTGTTCTGCCTTGTTTTCCCATTCGCGGGCGCCCTACTCCCACGCAGCGCCTCGGGGTGTCAAAATTCGTCCCGGGTCCCGATCACTTCCCATGCCTGTGCCCATCAACCACATCTGTTATCAGCCGGCCCTTGGCAGAACCCTGTGGTGGTCGTCATGGTTTCTCCTCGATCGACACAGTACAAGAGAAATGGTTCCAGACCACCCCACCAGGACCCTGCTTACGGTTGCATAAAATGCATCTACCAGAGTTCGTCTTTCCCGCAGTAGCAGTACTGGCAATCGTTTCATCGGCATGTCCGGAGAAACCTTCCTGCACAAAAGCCTGTAACTGAGCATTCCAGCATTGGAAAAATTGAAGTAACTTGATTCCCGCAAAGAGAGAAAAACTTGGAATGGAGAACACGCAACTCTTTCACAAACCAAAATGCCAACCCATAACTCTGTCACTGGCATCTCCAATTTATGAACAAAAGGCATAGTCCAGCAAAGTGCTTGCATGCATTCTACAGACATCATTAGGTTAATCACGATTTTAATTTTGCAACATTATGTCGGGGCAGACGTGAACGCAGTCCCCCACTACCAAAATTATTGCAGTCGAGATTCCCACATTTGGGGAATTCGCGCAGGGGTCAGCATAACGGAGTGCAATGGTTAGCCTCGCCCGGTGAACCACCTTCTTGTTCATGGTACTCCCCTGCCAGCTAAGTATGAGTTGGAGAGCCAGAGAAAGGACTTCATTCCCAGACCCAGAACCTGGCTGACGGTTGCTAAAATTCATCATACCAGAGTTCAGTGCTTTCCGCAGTAGCAGACCTGGGCAAGCTGTTTCTGCATGTCAGGAAGCAAACCTGCTGCACAAAAGCCTTTAACCTGAGCATGCCAGCATTGGAAAAATTGAAGTACATTGATTCCCGCAAAGAGAGAAAAACCTTGGAAGGGAGAACACTCAACTCGGTCACAACCAAAAGGCCACACCCATTCGTCACTGGCATCCAAATTTATGACAAAATTGTCTAGTCCACAAGTTGCTTGCGGCCCTCTACGGACATCTGGGTAAGAACTGTTTTTTTTCAACATTAGTTTCGGGTAGAGGCGCGAACTCAGTCCCCCACTACACACATTATGCAGTCCGAGATTCCCACATTTGGGGAATCCATAGGGCGGCGCATAACCGAGTGCAATGGGTTAGCCTCGCCTGGTTGACCCCTTCTTGATCATGGTATCTCCCCTGCCATGTAGTAAGTGGTTGGAGAGCCCGAAAAAGGACTTGATCCCAGACACAGAAATCGTCGACGGTTGCTAAAATGCATCATACCAAGAGTTACAGTGCCTTTCAGCAGTATCAACTGGGCAAGCTTTTTCTATTCTGCAGATTCAGAAAAGCAAACCTGCCGCGCAAAGCCTTTAACCTGAGCATGCCATCATGGGAAAAATTGAAGTACAGTGATTCCCGCAAAGAGAGAAAAACCTTGGAAGGGAGACACGCACCTACTTCTGGTCCAGACAACGCAAAAGGCCACACCCATTCGTCACTGGCATCCAAATTTATGACAAAATGCATAGTCCAGCAAAGTTGCTTGCATGCACTCTACAGGACATCATGAGGTAAGAACGGTTTATTTTTTCAACAGTATGTTTGGGGGAGAGCGCTAACGCAGTCCCCCACCTACAAAATTATGCAGTCGAGATTCCACATTTGGGGAATTCGAGGGTCATCATAACCGGAGTGCAAATGGTTAAGCCTCAGCCCTGGTGCACCAACCCTCGGTATCATGTATCTCCCCTGCCATGTAAGTATGAGTTGGAAGATGCCAGAGACAGGACTTCATTCCCAGCCAGAACGCTGTCTTACCTGTTGCTAAATTCACTAACCAGAGTTCAGTGCTTTCCGCAGTATCAGACCTGGGCAAGCTGTTTCTGCATGTCAGGAAGCAAACCTGCTGCACAAAAGCCTTTAACCTGAGCATGCCAGCATTGGAAAAATTGAAGTACATTGATTCCCGCAAAGAGAGAAAAACCTTGGAAGGGAGAACACGCAACTCGGTCACAACCAAAAGGCCACACCCATTCGTCACTGGCATCCAAATTTATGACAAAATGCATAGTCCAGCAAAGTTGCTGGCATGCACTCTACAGGACATCATGAGGTAAGAACTGTTTTTATTTTTCAACAGTATGTTCAGGGGAGAGCGCGAACGCAGTCCCCCACTACCACAAATTATGCAGTCGAGATTCCCACATTTGGGGAATTCGCAGGGGTCAGCATAACCGGAGTGCAATGGTTAAGCCTCTCGCCCGTGGTTGAAACCACCTTCTCGATCATGTATCTCCCCTTCCAGGTACGTATGAGTTTAAGAGCCAGAGAAAAGGACGTTAATTCCCAGACCACAGACCGCTGGCTGACCGGTTGCTAAATGCACATACCAGAGTTCCGTGCTTTCCGCATAGCAGACCTGGGCAGCTGTTTCGCATGTCAGGAAGGCACCCTGGCTGCACACAAGCCTTTAACCCTAGCATGCCACAGTTGGGAAATTGACGTAGCATTGTTCCCGCAAAGAGAGAAAAACCTTGGAAGGGAGAACACGCAACTCTTTCACAACCAAAAGGCCACACCCATTCGTCACTGGCATCCAAATTTATGACAAAATGCATAGTCCAGCAAAGTTGCTTGCATGCATTCTACAGGACATCATGAGGTAAGAACGATTTATTTTTTCAACAGTATGTTCGGGGGAGAGCGCGAACGCAGTCCCCCACTACCACAAATTATGCAGTCGAGATTCCCACATTTGGGGAATTCGCAGGGGTCAGCATAACCGGAGTGCAATGGTTAAGCCTCGCCCTGGGTGAACCACCTTCTTGATCATGGTATCTCCCCTGCCAGGTAAGTATGAGTTGGAAGAGCCAGAGAAAAGGACTTCATTCCCAGACACAGAACTCTGGCTGACGGTTGCTAAAATTCATCATACCAGAGTTCAGTGCTTTCCGCAGTAAAGGCATACCTGGGGCAAGCTGTTTTCTGCATTTCGGAAAGCCACCTGCTGCACAAAGCCTTTAACCTGGCAAATGCCGTCATTTGGAAAACTTGAAGTACATTGATTCCCCGCGAAGAGAGAAAAACCTGTAAGAGGCTAACACAACAACTCGGTCACAACCAAAGGCCACCCCAATCCGTCACTTGGGCATCTAAATTTTATTGCAAAATGCATAGTCCACAAGTTTGCTGGCATGGCAACTCTACAGGCATCATGGGTAAGAACTGGTTTTTTTTTCAACATTAGGTTAGGGGAGAGCTCGAACGCATTCCCCCACTACCACATTATGCAGTCGAGATTCCCACCTTTGGGAATTCGCAGGGTCAGCATAAACCGGAGTGCATGGTTGCCTCGCCCTTGGTGAAAGCCACCGTCTTGATCATGGTATCTCGCCCTTCCGGTAGTATGAGATTTGGAAGAGCCAGAGAAAAGACTTCTTCCCAGACACCGAACTCTGGCTGCACGTTGCTAAAATGCATCAAACCAGATTTTCAGTGCTTTCGCCTCCCCCTCCGCAGTAGCAGACTGGGCAAGCTGTTTTCTGCAGTCATGAATCAAACCTGCTGACAAAGCCTTTAACCTGAGTCAATGCCGCAGTGGAAAAATTGCAGTTACGTGATTCATCCCGCAAAGAAGAGAAAAACCTTGGGAAGTTAGAAACACGCAACTCGGTCCCCAACCAAAAGGCCACCCATTCGTCACTGGCATCCAATTTTTACTGACAAAATGCTAGTCCCAGCAAATTTTCTTTCATGCACTCTACAGGACATCATGAGGTAAGAACTGTTTATTTTTCAACAGTATGTTTTGGTGGGAGGAGCGCTAACGCAGTCCCCCACTACCAACCAATTTGCAGTCCGAGATTCCCACATTTGTGGCTTCGCAGGGGGTCCAGCATAACCGAGTGCAATTGTTAGCCCTCGCCCTGGTTGACCACCTTCCTTGATCATGTAATCTTCTCCCCTGCCAGTAAGTAATGGTTGGAAGAGCCAGAGAAAAGGACTTCATTCCCAGACACAGAACTCTGGCTGACGGTTGCTAAAATGCATCATACCAGAGTTCAGTGCTTTCCGCAGTAGCAGACCTGGGCAAGCTGTTTCTGCATGTCAGTAAGCAAACCTGCTGCACAAAAGCCTTTAACCTGAGCATGCCAGCATTGGAAAAATTGAAGTACATTGATTCCCGCAAAGAGAGAAAAACCTTGGAAGGGAGAACACGCAACTCGGTCACAACCAAAAGGCCACACCCATTCGTCACTGGCATCTAAATTTATGACAAAATGCATAGTCCAGCAAAGTTGCTGGCATGCACTCTACAGGACATCATGAGGTAAGAACTGGTTTTTTTTCAACATTATGTTCAGGGGAGAGCGCGAACGCAGTCCCCCACTACCACAAATTATGCAGTCGAGATTCCCACATTTGGGGAATTCGCAGGGGTCAGCATAACCGGAGTGCAATGGGTTTAGCCCTCGGGCCCTGGGCGAACCCCTTCCTGGATCGTGGTATCTCCCCTGCCGAGGTAGTATGATTGGAAGAGCCAGAGAAAAGGACTTCATTCCCAGACACAGAACTCTGGCTGACGGTTGCTAAAATGCATCATACCAGAGTTCAGTGCTTTCCGCAGTAGCAGACCTGGGCAAGCTGTTTCTGCATGTCAGGAAGCAAACCTGCTGCACAAAAGCCTTTAACCTGAGCATGCCAGCATTGGAAAAATTGAAGTACATTGATTCCCGCAAAGAGAGAAAAACCTTGGAAGGGAGAACACGCAACTCTTTCACAACCAAAAGGCCACACCCATTCGTCACTGGCATCCAAATTTATGACAAAATGCATAGTCCAGCAAAGTTGCTTGCATGCATTCTACAGGACATCATGAGGTAAGAACGATTTAATTTTTCAACAGTATGTTCGGGGGAGAGCGCGAACGCAGTCCCCCACTACCACAAATTATGCAGTCGAGATTCCCACATTTGGGCATTCGCGGGTCGCTAACCGGAGTGCATGGTTAAACGCCCGCCTGGTGAACCACCTTCTTATCATGGTATCTCCCTGCAGTTAAGTATGAGTTGGAAGAGCCCGAGAAAAGGACTTCATTTCCCAGACACAGAACTCTGCTTACCGGTTGCTAAAAATTCATCATACCAGTTCGTGGCTTTCTTCCGCAGTAGCACCTGGGCAAGCTGTTTCTGCATGTCATAAGCAAACCTGCTGTCACAACAAGTCCTTTAACCTATCATTCAGCATTGGAAAAATTGAAGTACATTGGAACTTCCCGCAAAAGATAGAAAAACTGGAATGGAGAACACTCACTCGGTCCCACAACCAAAGCCACACCCCGTCGTCACTGCATCCAAATCTATGACAAACTGCATAGTCCAGGCAAAGTTGCCTTGCCTGCACTCTACAGACATCATAGGTAATAACTGTTTTATTTTCATCATTATGTTCGGGGAGAGCGCGCACGCAGTCCCCACTACCACAAATTATGCAGTCCGAGATTCCCCCATTTGGAATTCGCAGGGGTCAGCATATACCGTAGTGCAATACAAAAAGGTAAGCAATAGCCTGGTGGAACCACCTTCATTGATCATGGGTAATCTCCCCTTCCAGGAAGTATGAGTTGGAAGAGCCAGAGAAAAGACTTTCATTTCCCAGACTACAGAACTCGGCTGACGGTGCTAAAAAGCCAATACATACCAGAGTTCAGTGCTTTCCGCATGTAGCAGACCTTGGCAAGCTGTTTTATGCATGTCGAAGCAAACCTGCTCCAAAGCCTTTAAACCTGAGCATGCCAGCAGTGGGAAAAATTGAGAGTACATTTGATTCCGCAAAGAGAGAAAACACTTGGAAGGAGAACACTCAACTCGTTCCCACAACCAAAGGCCACACCCATCGTCACTGGCATCCAATTTTTGACAAAATGCATAGTCCAGCAAAGATTGCTTTGCATGCCCTTCTAACAGGACATCATTAGTAAGACCGTTTGTTTTTTTTTTTTTTTTCAACACATGTTTAGGGGAGAGCGCGAACGCAGTCCCCCACACCACAAGTATGGCAGTCGAGATTCCCACATTTGGGGATTCGCAGGGTTCAGCATAACGAGTGCAATGGGTTAAGCCTCGCCCTGGGTGAAACCACCTTCTTATCATGGGTATCTCCCTGCAGGTAAGTAGGAGTTTGCAGAGCCAGGAAACGCACTTCTTCCCAGACACATATCTGTGCGAGACCGTTGGCTAAAATGCAATCATACCAGATTTCATTGCTTTCCCAGTAGCAGACCTCCTGGGCAAGCTGTTTCTAGCATGTCAGAAAGCAAACGCTGCTCACAAAAGCCTTTAACCTGAGCATGCCCCATTGGAAAATTGAATACAATTGATTTCCAGCAAAGATAGAAAAACCTGGACTGGGGACACACGCAACTCGGTCACAACCAAAGGCCACAGCCCATATCGTCCTGGCATCCAATTTATGACAAAATGCATAGTCCAGCAAGTGTGCTTGAGACTTACATGAACATCATGAGTAAGAACTGTTTTTTTTTTTATTCAACAGGTATGTTTCGGGGAGAGCGCGAACGCAGTCCTCCACTACCACAAATTAATGGCAGTCGATTCCCACATTTGGGGAATTCGCCGGGTCAGCATAACCGAGTGCAATGGTAGCCTCTCCCTGGGTTAACCACCTCCTTGATCATGGTATCTCCCCTGCCAGGTACGTTGAGTTGGGACATAGCCAGAGAAAAAGGAGCTTCCTTCCCATACTACAGAACTCTGGCTGACGGTTGCTAAAAGCACATAATCAGAGTTCAGTGCTTTCCGCAGTAGCAGACCTGGGCAAGCTGTTTCTGCATGTCAGAAAGCAAACCTGCTGCACAAAAGCCTTTAACCTGAGCATGCCGAGCATGTAAAAATTGAAGTACATTGATTCCCGGCAAGAGAGAAAAACCTTGGAAGGGAGAACACGCCAACGCGGTCCACAACCAAAAGGCCACACCCCATTCGTCACTGGCACCCAATTTATGACAAAATGCAAGTCCCACGCAAAGTGCTTGCGATGCACTCCCACCCAGCCATCATGAGGTAAGAATGTTTTTTTTTTTTTTTTTTGTCAAAATCATTTGAGGGGGAGAGCGCGAACGCCTTCGCCCCACTAGATACCCACAAATTATGCAGTCTAGATTCCCACATTTGTGGAATTCGCAGTGGTCGCCTAACTTGGTGCAATGTTTAAGCCTCGCCCTGGGTGAACCACCTTCTTGATCATGGTAATCTCCTCCTTGCCAGGTAAGTATGAGTTTGAAGAGCAGAGAAAAAGTACTTCATTCCCAACACAGACCGTTTCTGGCCTACTGTTGCTAAATGCATCTACCCGAGTGTCGTGCTTTCCCATCGCAGACCTGGGCCAAGCTGTTTTCTGTCTGCATGTCAGACGAACCTGCCTGCAAAGACAAAAGCCTTTCCTGAGCTGCCCGCTTGAAAAATTGAAGTCCTTGATTCCCGCAAAAGAGAAAACCTTGGAAGGAGAACACCAACTCGGTCACAACCAAAGGCCACACCCCATGTCGTCACTGGCATCAAATTTATGACACAATGCATAGTCCATCATGGGCAGAGTTGCTTGTAAGCCTCTCCGGACCACATGACGGTAGAACCATCTTCTTTATCATGGTATCTCCCCTTCCAGGTAGTATAGTCCTGAAGACCAGTTCTCCTAAATTATTTTATTTTACTATAAATATGACACTATCTGGGTTAATTTGATGATAAACTAGATTTTAAATTACAGATTAGGGGTTTTAACATCAACAACTACATCGATGTCTTGTTAATAAGTCTGTCTGACGTGCTGGCCCTGTTTTATGTTTCTGCGAACGGAACCTGCTGAAACCAGTTTTTAACCTGAGTCAGGCCCATTTTTTAAATTGTAATGTAAGTCTCTTTTCTAACTTTTCCTGATAATGAATATTAAATGAAATGAAACAGCTCTGGACTTCATCACAGGCTCGTCCAGGAGTTAACTCCAATTCTCGCACCCAAGTGGACATCACGCCCCTAGACCATGAAGCCAGTAAAGCAGTAATAAGCACTTTTTCCATCAAGGAAATGTGATTCGTCGTGACTTGAAAGCAATGGTTAATAGTTTGTTTGGCATGTTGTGGTTTGATGGCTCCACTGCCATATTGAGCTTCCTGTTATATTGGAGACGCTGACTGCTTTTTACGTAAACAAACCATTTTAAACCAAATTGAAAGTGAATTTTTGGTAAAAAGGAAATGCAGATGGAAAAAATTTATTTTAGCTTGGATTCGTCACTGACTGAAAGGCTATGGTCAAGTAGGTCTTAGGGCATGGTGTCTTTTCACGGCTCCACTGCCCGATTCAGCTTTCCGATATCTTTTGAGAACAGGAAACATTTGACACGTAATATTCTTTTACACAGACTTGATTTTGCCACTAAGAAGTGATAGTAATATTGTGATGAATTTACCTCGCAGATAACACTCTTTTCCATCTTATTCAATAAATACACCAGATTATTCAATCCATGCCTCCACTTCTATGCAAAGTAGTCTCATCCGGGACCTATCACACCCTAAGCGAGAATTATAACCCTAGACCAATGAGCCATGAAACCCAGAGTTCTAGCAATTTTCCATGAAAGAAATGTGGCTGCGATCTGTCAGTGAATCAAAAGGCAATGGTCAAGTAGTTTTTTTGGCATGTAGTTGTTTTTTGGCTCCGCTGTCGGACTGAGCTTTGATTATATTGGAGGACAGAGTACTTTTGCCAACGTTCAAACTTGAATTTTTCTGTCAAATGTGACAGCAGAATTGTAATGAACTTGCACATTTTGTAATTGTATTTGACTCAGATCAGCTTTTTAGCGAGAATCATACCCCTACACCAACGTGCCACGTAAAACAGAGTTCTAGCAACTTTCCTTCAAGGAAATGAAGCTTGACTCCATGACTCCCCTGCCGGATTCAGCTTTCCGATATTGTTTGAAAACAGGAAAAATTTGACACAATTGTTTTTGCCAAAACACAGACTGGATTTTGCCACTAAGAAGTGATTTGATTTTGATTTGTTTTATTTTCACAACAAAAAACATTAAAGCAGTATTATATGTTTCACAAAAAATTATGTGATGGACAATTGTCGAAAAACCCTCAAGAGTTTAATAAGCTTATTAAGCTTATAAAGCTTAATAAGTGTCAATCTCCATAGAAACTATTACATTTAACAATTTAAAAACAACTTATATATTATTATATAAAAACAAAAAAACAAAAACAAAACAAAAACTAATTTCATTGTATAAAACGATTTAAAATTACATTTAGAGCACAAACCCATATGGAAAATTCAAGGCAAGGCAAGGCAGCTTTATTTGTATAGCACATTTCAGCAACAGGGCAATTCAAAGTGCTTTACACAAAATCAGTTAAACAGATAAAACACAAGTAAAAACAGTTAAAAATCATAAGCATTAAAAACCGGTAAAACACATGAATAGACAATTAAAAAAATAGACACATAAAACACAAGAATAAAAGTTACAGTGCAGCATAAGAAATTTAAAGAAATGAGCAGTCATTTAAAGAAAGGCAGCATCAAAAAGAAAGGTCTTCAGCCTTGATTTAAAAGAACCGAGAGTAGCAGCGGATCTGCAGGTTTCTGGGAGTTTATTCCAGATATGAGGAGCATAGAAACTGAAAGCTGCTTCACCCTGTTTAGTTCTGACTCTGGGGACAGAAAGTAGACCTGTCCCAGATGACCTGAGAGGTCTGGGTGGTTCATAGTGTAGTAGCAGATCAGAAATATATTTTGGACCTAAACCGTAAAGTGATTTATAAACTAGCAAGAGTATTTTGAAATCAATTCTTTGAGACACAGGAAGCCAGTGTAAAGACTTCAGAACTGGAGTGATGTGATCCAGTCTCCTGGTCTTAGTGAGGACTCGAGCAGCAGCGTTCTGAATCAGCTGTAGCTCTCTGATTGATTTTTTAGGGAGACCTGTAAAAACACCGTTACAGTAGTCAAGTCTACTGAAGATGAAAGAATGGACCAGTTTTTCCAAATCCTGTTGACACATAAGTCCTTTAACCCTTGATATATTCTTAAGATGATAGTAGGCTGACTTTGTAATTGTCTTAATGTGGCTGTTAAAGTTCAGGTCTGAGTCCATGACTACACCAAGATTTCTGGCTTTGTCTGTTGTTTTTAACATTGTTGTTTGAAGCTGAGCGCAGACTTTTAATCGTTCCTCTCTTGCTCCAAAAACAACCACCTCAGTTTTTCCTTCATTTAATTTCAGAAAGTTCAGACAACTTAGAAGCAACAACTTTACTCTCTGTTTAAACTGTTCTTTAGAAAGCTCAATGAGTGAATTGGGAAGACTGTTCCATAACTTTGTCCCTCTGTATAATACACTAAACTGTGTGTGAGTCGTACGAGAGTAGGAAGGCCTAATAAGACCACTACTACGAGTCGGATACTGGTGAAATTCATTATAAAAGTAAAAATATTACAGAAGTGCTGGGGAAATAACTTTTTTATAGAACTATAAACGAATAAAGCAATTTGAAGTTGATTCACTTGGTACACACTAAGAATACTTGCCTGAGCAAACAACGATTGGGAGGGGTGTCTACAATTTACACAAAATAATATTCTTAAAGCTCGCTTCTGAAGTTGAAAGTAATATTGTGATGAATTTGCCTCACGGATGACACTCTCTTTTCCATCACATTCAATAAATAAACCAGATTATTCAATCTATTCCTCCACTTCTATGCAAAGTGGTTGCATTCGGGACCTATAGCACCCTAAATGAGAATCACAACCCTAGACCAATGACCAAGGAGAGTCATGTCCCACTCGTTTGTTCCTCATATTCTTTCCCAGTTCTTTCTGTTGCTTGCAGTTGAAGCAGGATATGAAAAATTGCCAACATGCTCTAGTATAATTTTGCTTGCTCCTAAACTTATTACATATGACAGTATCTGGGTTAATTTAATGATAAACTGGACTTTAAATTACAGATTAGGGTTTTAACAGCTCCTGCCTTCAGGGCTCGTTCGGGAGTTAACTCCGGACTTCTCGCACCCAAAGTGAGAATCAAACCGCAAGATCCACGAGTCACGTAAAAACAGTGCATTAGCAATTTTCCATCAAGTAAATGTGATCAGTCAGTGACTCAAAGGCAATGGTCCAGTAGTTTAGTTATTAGTCACCTACTCTATCTGTAAAGTGTCCTGAGATAACTGTAGTTATGAATTGAATGTTTAAAAATGATCCTTCTAAGATAACAATCTGAAATGTTGCACACTAAATCTAAAGTCACCTCAGAATTTTGTGATTTTTTGATCATCAAAGATTTAGTTTTTAAGAAATGGCAGTATTTGTTTACACTACTGTATGCTGTAAAATGTTTTAAGTTACCATAGGTTCAGACTGTGATTTGTTTCTGAATTTGTAATGAATGTTTTCAACTGTTAACCATGAATATGACTGCTTGCAGCTACTGTCAGGTAAATTACAGTTTTGTCTGATTGCTTAAGCACATTTTTTGTAACTATTGGCTATTTTT
>NC_045756.1:6752188-6752400 GCF_008692095.1 Etheostoma spectabile
CCAATTATCAAAACATTGTAGTTCTCTTGCAAAAGCGAACACAGCCAGATTAACTCTTGAAACCTTCGTAAAAATTGTGTTTTCGTATCAAACAGTAAACACAAGCCATCATCTACTAATGCCAACTACACCCTGAATGGTATGAATAGAAACGCAATCGGCTTTGCTCTTTCTCTCTGTGTACAGATGTCATTTGAGGTCATACTTTTGTC
>NC_045756.1:6752425-6763316 GCF_008692095.1 Etheostoma spectabile
GAGAGAGCCATAGCAAAGGACTTGATTCCCGACACAGACAAATCTGGCTGACGGTTTGCTAAATCTCATAACCAGAGTTCAGTGCTTTCCTCCGCAGTAGCAACCTGGCAGAGCTTGTTCTCCTAGGTCAGTAAAGAACCTGGCATCAAAGCCTTTAACCTGTAGGCAATGCCACATTGGAAAATTGAAAGTACATGATTCCGCAAAGAAGAAAAACCTTGGAAGGAGAACCGTCAACTCGCTTCACAACCAAAAGGCCCCACCCATCTCGTCACTGCATCCAACATTATACAAATGCATAGCCTCACAAGTTGCTTGCATGACACTCTAGACAGTACATCATGCGGTAAAACTGTTTTTTTTTCAACATTATGTTGCGGGGAGAGGCGCGAACGCACGTCCCCCACTAACCACAAACTTTGCAGTCTGATTTCCACCTTTGGAATTCGCATGCGGTCCGCAATAACCGGGCTAGTGCATGTTTAAGCCCTCGGCCCTGGTGAACCACCTTCTTGATCATGTATGGCTTCCCTGCCGTAATGTATAGTTGGACAGCGAGAGAAAGGAACTTCATTCCCAGACACGAAACTCTTGGTGACGGTTGCTAAATGCACCATCCATAGTTCAATTGCTTTCCATCGTAGCAGACCTGGCACTAGTGTTCTGCATGTCAGAACAAACCTGTGCACAAAACTTTAATGATCTGACATGCCACTCTTGAAAAATTGAAGTACATGATTCCCGCAAGAGAGAAAAACCTTGGGAATGTGAGCCACTCACACTCGTTCACAACCAAAAGGCCACACCCATATCGTCACTGTCATCCAATTTATGACAAAATGCACCTAGTCCACAACGTTGCTGGCACTGCCTCGAACAGACATCATGGTAAGAACTGTTTTTTTTTTCAACATTATGTTCACCGGGGAGCGCGAACGCGTCCCACTACCACCGTTATGCATGTCGAGATTCCCACACATTTGGTAATTCGCAGGGTCAGCAAACCGAGTGCAATGTTACCTCGCCACTGGTGAACCACCTTGCTTGATTAGTGGTATCCTGCCCCTGCCAGTATTACTTTTGGTTGGAAGGGGGGGAGTCAAGTTAAAGAGCTTCATTTCCCAGACACAGACTCTGCTGTACGGTTCTACAAGTGCATCATACCAAGTTCAGTCTTTCCGCGTAGCAGACCTTGTGCAAGCTGTTTCGCATGCTCATGGAAGCAAACCTGCTGGCACAAAGCCTTAACCTGAGCATGCCAAGCATTTGCAAATTGAGTCCCATTGATTCCCGCAAAAGGAGAAAACCTTGGCAAGGGATGAACAGCGCAACCTCTTCTCACAACCCAAAGAGGCCACACCCTGGCGTCACTGTGCCTCCAAGTTTTATGACAAATATGCTAGTCCCGCAAGTTGCTTGCTGCTCTTCTACAGACATCATGATGTAAACGTTATTTTTTCACAGTATGTTCGTGGGGACGAGCGTGAACGCAGTCCCCCCACTACCGCATAACCCACAAATTATGGCAGTCGAGATTCCCACATTTGGGGAATTCGCAGGGGTCACATAACGCCGAGTGCATGGATTATGCCCTCGCCTGGGTGAACACCTTCTTGATCAGTGTATCATCCCCTGCCAGTGTACTATGAGTGGAAGAGCCAGAGAAAAGGGCTTCATTCCCAGACAAGAACTCTGGCTGCTGTTGCTAAAATTGCAGTCATACCATGAGTCAGGTGCTTTCGCGTAGCAACCTGGGCAATGCTGTTTCTGGCATTCAGAAACAACCCGATGCGCCAAAAGCCTTTAACCTTGAGCATGCCATCATGTGGAAAAATTGAAGTACATTATTCCGCAAAGAAGAAAAACCATTGGGAATGAGATACACGCAACTGGTCACAGAACAAGCCACACCCATTCGTCCTCGGCGCTCTACATTATAGACAAAATGCATAGTCCAGCAAATGTTGCTGGCATGCACTCTACAGACATCATGATAAGAACTGTTTTTTTTTTTCAACATTATTTCAGGGGTAGAGCGGCGAACGTCAGTCCCCCACTACACAAATATATGTCAGTCGAGATTCCCACATTTGGGAATTCGCAGGGGTCAGCATAACCGATTGCAATGGTTTAAGACTCGCCTGGGTGAACCACCTTCTTGCTCAGGTATACTCCCCTGCCAGTTAAGTATAGATGGAGAGACAGAAAAAGGACTTCATTCCCAGACACAGAACTTGGCTGACGGTGCTAAAATGCATCATACCAGAGTTCAGTGCTGTTCCGCAGTAGCAGACCTGGGCAAGCTGTTTCTGCATGTCAGGAGCAACCTGCTGCACAAAACCTTTAACCTGAGCATGCCAGCATTGGAAAAATTGAAGTACATTGTTCCCGCAAAAGAGAAAAACCTTGGAAGGGAGAACACGCAACTCGTTCACAACCAAAGCCCACACCCATTCGTCACTGGCATCCAAATTGTATGACAAAATGCATATCCCACAAAGTTGCTTGCATGCACCTCTACAGGACATCATGAGGTAAGAACTGTTTATTTTTTCAACAGTATGTTTGGGGGAGAGCGCCGAACGCAGTCCCCCCCTACCACAAATTATGCAGTCGAGATTCCCACATTTGGGGAATTCGCAGGTGTCAGCATAACCGAGTGCAATGTTAAGCCCTCGCCCTGGTGAACACCTTCTTGATCATGGTATCTCCCCTGCCAGGTAAGTATGAGTGGAGAGCCAGAGAAAGACTTCATTCCCAGACACAGAATGGCTGACGGTTGCTAAAATGCATCATACCAGAGTTCAGTGCTTTCCCGCAGTAGCAGACCTGGGCAAGCTTTTCGCATGTCAGAACAAACCTGCTGCACAAAGCCTTTAACCTGCATGCCAGCATTGGAAAAATTGAAGTACATTGATTCCCGCAAAGAGAGAAAAAACCTTGGAAGGTATAACACGCAACGCGGTCACAACCAAAAGGCCACACCCATTTCGTCATCGGCATCCAAATTTATGACAAAATGCATAGTCCGCAAAGTTGCTTGCATGCACTCTACACAGGACATCATGAGGTAGTAACTGTTTTTTTTTCAACATGTGTGTCAGGGAGAGCGCGAACGCAGTCCCCCCTACCACAAATTATGCATGTCGAGATTCCCACATTTGGGGAATTCGCAGGGTCAGCATAACCGAGTGCAATGGTTAGCCTGCGCCCTGGGTGAACCACCTTCTGATCATGTATCTCCCCTGCCAGGTAAGTAGGAGTTGGAAGAGCCAGAGTAAAAGGACTTCATTCCCAGACACAAGAACTCTGGCTGACGTTGCTAAATGGCACTAACCGAGTCAGTGCTTTCCGCAGTAGCAGACCTGGCAAGCTGTTTCTGCATGTCGGAAAGCAAACCTGCTGCACAAAAGCCTTTAACCTGAGCATGCCCGACATTGGAAAAATTGAAGTACATTGATTTCCCGCAAAGAGAGAAAAACCTTGGAAGTGAGACAACGCAACTCTTTCACAACCAAAAGGCCACACCCATTCGTCACTGGCATCCAATTTATGACAAAATGCATAGCGTCCAGCAAAGTTTGCTGCATGCATCTACAGACATCATGAGTAAACTGTTTTTCAACAGTATGTTTCGGGGAGAGCCGAACGCAGTCCCCCACTACCACAAATTATGCAGTCGAGATTCCCACATTTGGGAATTCGCAGGTCGCATAACCGGAGTTGCAATGGTTTAGCCTCGCCCTGGGTGAACCACCTTCCTTGATCATGTATCTCCCCTGCCAGTAAGTATTAGTTGTAAGAGCCAGAGAAAGGACTTTCATGTCCCAGCACAGACTCTGGCTGCGGTTGCTAAAAATGCCTCATACCAAGTTCGTGCTTTTCCGCAGTAGCAACCTGGGCAAGCTGTTTTCTGATGTCAGGAAAGCAACCTGCTGCACAAAAGCCTTTAACCTGAGCATGCCAGCATTGGAAAATTGAAGTCCATTGATTTCCCCCAAAGAGAAAAACCTTGAAGGGAGAACACCACTCGTTCACAACCAGAAGGCACCCCATGGTCGTCACTGCATCCAAATTTATGACAAAATGCATAGGTCCGCAAAGTTGCTTGCATGCAGCTCTACAGACATCAGAGGTAAGAACTACGTTTATTTTCATCATTATTTCAGGTGCAGAGTCGCGAACGCAGTCCCCCACTACACAAAATTATGCAGTCGAGATTCCCACATTTGGGGAATTCGTCAGGGCAGCATAACCCGAGTGCAATGTTAAGCGCCTCGCCCTGGGTGAACCACCTTCTTGATCATGTATCTCCCCCTCCAGGTAAGTATGAGTTGGAAGAGCCAGAGAAAAGGCTTCTATTCCCGACACATAACTCTGCTTGCTGACGTGTGCTAAATATCAACCAGAGTTTCGTGCTTTCCGCGTAAGCAGACTTGGGCAGAGCTGTTTCTGCATGTCACAACGCAACCGTGCTGCAGCCAAACTTTACCTCGAATGCATCCAGCATGGGTAAATGAAGTACATTGATTCCCCCAAAGAGATAAAAACCTGGAAGGGATGAACACTCCCGGCGTTCCACAACCACAAGCCACTCCATTCGTCACTGTCAGTCCAAATTTAATGACAATGCATGTCCAGTCAAGTTGCTTTGCATGCACTCTACGCACATCATGAGTAGAGAACTGTTTTTTTTTTTCAACATATGTGCAGGGGGAGCGCGAACTCGTCCCCCACTACCACAAATTATGCAGTCGGATTCCCATTGGGGAATTCGCCAGGAGTACGCATACCGTAGTGCAAATGTTAAGCCTCGTCCCTGGGTGAAAACCCACATTCTTGCATGGTATCTCCCCTGCCCAGGTAAGTATGAGTGAAGAGCCAGAAAAGACTTCATTCCCAGACACAGTAACATCTGGCTGACGTTGTCTTAAAAAAATGCATCATACCATAGTTGCAGTGCTTTCCGCAGTACCAGAACCTGGCATAGCTGTTTCTGCATTCTGGCTGTCAGAACGCCAAACCTGCTGGGGCAACAAATCCTTTAACGCTGAGCAGGGCCATGCATTGAAAAATGAGTACATTGATTCCCGCAAAGAGAGGAAAACCCTTGGTAAGGAGAACAATCGCAACTCTGATCCAGACCAAAAGGGCCAACCCATTGTCTCTTCACTGTCATACTAAATTTATGAGCTAAATGTCGCTACAGGGCAAAGTTGCTTGCAATGCACCTCTACAGTACATCAGAGGATATAAGAACTGTTTTTATTTTTTCAACATTTCGTTTCAGGGGGGAGAGCGAGGAATCGCATCCCCAGTCTACCAGCCACCCATTAATTGCCAGTTCGAGATTCCCACATTTGGGGAATTCGCAGGGGTCAGCATAACCGGAGTGCAATGGTTTAAGTCCTGCCGCTGGTGAACCACTCTTGCTTGATTCATAAGTGTATGCTATTCCTCCCGCTGCCAGTAAGTATGATTGTTGTGAAGAGCCAGAGAAAAGGACTTTCATTCCAGAGACACAGAAACTCTGGCTGACTGTTGCGAATAAAAAGCATCATACGCGAGATTTCAGTCTTTCCGCAGTAGGCGAGACCTGGGCAAGCTGTTTCTTGCATGTCAGGAAACAAACCTGCTGCAGCAAAAGGCCTTTACCTAAGCTGCCAGCATTGGCGAAATGATGAGTACATTGATGTGTCCCGCAAGTGCAATGAAAAAACCTTGGAAGGGAACACGCAACTCGATTCACCAACCAAAGTCCAGGAACCCATGTCACTGCATCCAAAGTTTATGACAAATTCATAGTCCGCAGAAGTTGCTTATCATTGTCTACCGTAGGACATGCATGGGTTACAAGAACTTTTATTAATTTTTTTATTTTTCAATCATATGTTCGTGGGGCAGAGCGCGAACGCAAGTCCTCCACTAACCGACACAATTATGGCAGTCGAAGATTCCCACCAGTTGGGGAATTCCGGGCGATGCGCATAACGTGGATTGCAATGGTTAAGCTCGCCTGGGTGAACCACCTCCTTGATCATGGTATCAATACATTCCTGCCAGGAAGTTATGGTTTGGAAGAGCAGGATAGGAAAAGGACTATCATTTCCCATACACAGAAATCTGGCTGACGTTGCTAAAATGCATCATACTCAGAGTTCAGTGGCTTTCCGCAGTATCAGACTGGCAAGCTGTTTCTCGTGGCATGTCAGAAGAGCAACACTGCTGCTCACAAACAGCCTTTTAACGCTCTGAGCATGGCGCAGCATGGAAGGAAAATTGAGGGGAAGTACCTTGATGTCCTACCCGACTAAAGGATGAGAAAAACCTTGGAAGGCAAACACCAACTCGGTCACAACCAACCAAAGGCACACACAACATTCGTCACTGGCAAGATCTAGACAAATTTCTGACAAAATGCATATTCCATCATGGACCGCAAGAGTTTGCTTGTAAGCACTCTACAGGACAACAGAGGTATAAACCCCTTCCTTGTCATGGTATCGTCACCCTGCCATGTCAGTATGAGTCCTGAAAGAGCCAGTGCTGCCCTAAATTATTTTATTTACTATTAAATATACACTAATCCTGTGTTAAGTTGATGATAAACTAATTTTAAATTACAGATTAGTTTTAACATCAACAACACATCGATGCTTGTAATAAATGTCTGTCTTGACGTGCTGTACTCCATTTTTTCTGTTCTTTTCTGCAGAACAGGAGAACCTGCGGAAAACCAGTTTTTTTAAACTGAGTCAGGCCCATTTTTAAATGTATGTAATTTAAGTTTTCTAACTTTCCTGTATACTAATAGTATGAAATGAAATGAAACATACTCTGGACCTTCACGGCTCGTCCAGAGTTTAATCCAGACTTCTCCGGCCCCAAAGTGACAATCACCCCTAGACCCAATGAAAGCCATGTAAAGCATTGTAATTGCAAATTTTCCAGCAAGGAATGTATCAGGTCAGTGACTTGACAGTCAATGGTTTTAAGTATGTTTGTTTTGCATGGTGTGGGTTTTATGGCCCCTGCCCTATTGGCTTCCTGATATCTTGACTCTACTGCTTTTGAACGCAAACCTTTTAACCAAAAATTGAAATTTGATGTTGGTAAAAGGAAATGCGACTTGAAAATTTAATTTAGCTTGGATTCGTCCCTGACTGAAAGGCTATGGTCAGTAGGGTCTTAGGGCATGGTGTCTTTTCATCGCTCCACTGTCCCTATTCAGCTTTCCGATATCTTTTGAGAAGGAAACATGTGACACGTTAATATCTTTTACCCGACTTATTGTTTGCCACTAAGAATGTGATAGTAATATTGTGATTAATTTCCCTCCATAGAACACGCTTTTCCGCTCTTTATTCAGAATACACCAATTATTTCATCCATGCCCCCTTCTATTCAACTTAGTCTCCTCCATCCGTGAACCTATCACACCCTAGCGCGAATTATCACCTAGACCAATGAGCCATGAAACCCAGAGTTCTAGCAATTTCATGAAGAAATGGTGGCTGCTATCTGTCCGTGACTCACAAGTCGATGGTCAAGTAGTTTTTTATTGCATGTAGTTTTTTTTTTTGCTCCGCTGGTCGGACTGAGCTGTGATTTATTGAGGACGAGTAATTTTGCCAACGTGTCAAACTTGATTTTTTCTGTCAAATGTGACGCATAATTGTAAGTGAACTTGCACATTTGAGTAATTGTATTGAACTCAGATCAGCTTTTTAGCGAGAATCATACCCCTACAACCAACGCCACGTAAAACCAGTTCTAGCAACTTTCCTTCAAGGAAATGAAGCTTACTCCATGACTCCCCTGCCGGATTCATCTTTCCGATATTGTTTGAAACCAGTAAAAATGACGACAATTGTTTTTGCCAAAACACAGACTGAGAGTTTTGCCACTAGAATATTTGATATTGTTTGTTTATTTTCACAACAACAAACATTAAGAGTATTATGTTTCACAAAAAATTATGTAATGGACAATTTCGAAAAAACCCTCAAGAGTTTATAACTTTTAGCTTATAAAGCTTAATAATGTCATCTCCATAGAAACTCTACTTTAACACAATTTAAAAAAACCAACTTATTATATATTTATAAAAACAAAAAACCAAAACAAAACAAAAACTAATTTCTTGTAATAAACGATTTAAACTTACATTTAAGCACAAACCCATAATGGAAAATTCAAGGCAAGGCAAGCAGCTTTATTTTGTTATAGCACATTTCAGCAACTGGCAATTCAAATGGCGTTACACAAATCAATTTAAACAGATAAAACACAAGTAAAACATTTAAAAATCATAAGCATTCAAACCGGTAACACACATGAATTAGACATTAAAAAAATAGACACAATAACCCACAAGAAAAAGGTTCAGTGCAGCATAAGAATGTTTAACGAAATGAGCATCATTAAGAAAGGGCATCAAAAAGACAGGTCTTCAGCCTTTATTTAAAAGAACCGAGAGTAGCACGATCTGCCCGTTTTCGGGAGTTTATTCCGATATGAGGCCATAAAACTGAAGCTGCTTCACCGTTTTTTAGTTCTGACTCTGGGACGAATTAGACCTGTCCGATGACCTGAGAGGGTCTGGTTGGTTTCATAGTGTAGTAGCAGATCGATACAATAATTTGGACCTAAAACCTCAAGTATTTTCTAAACTGCTATCAAGAGTATTTTGAAATCAATTCTTGAGACACATGGGACAGTGTAAAGACTTCAAACTGGGGTGATGTGATCCAGTCTCCTGTCTAGTGATTGACTCGAGTCAGCAGCGTTTCCTGACTCAGCTTTAGCTCTCTGATTGATTTTTAGGGAGTCCTGTAACAAACACCGTACAGGAGTCCAAGAGTCACTGAAGATGAAGATGGACGTTTTTTCAATCTGTTGACCATCGTCCTTTACCCTTGATAGTTCTTAAGATGATAGTAGGCTGACTTTGTATTGGTCTATAATTTGGCTTTTTTAAATTTCAGGTCTGAGTCCATGACTCACCAAGATTTTCTGGCTTTTTCTGTTGTGTTTAACATTGTTGGTTGGGAAGCTGAGCGCAGACCTTTATTCGTTCCTCTCTTGCTCTTCCAAAAACAACCAACTCAGTTTTTGTCCTTCATTTTCATTTCAGAAAGTTCAGACAACTAGAAGCAACACTTTACTCTCTGTTTTTAAACTGTTCTTTAAAAGCCAATGGGAATTGATTGGGAAGACTTTCCATAACTTGTCCCTCGGCTAATACACTAAACTGTGTGGTGAGTCTACGAGAGTAGAATGCTAATAAGACCACTACGACGAGTCGAATACTGGTGAAATTCAGTTATAAAATAAAAATCTTACAGAAGTGCTTGGGAAATAACTTTTTTTATAGAACTATAAACGAATACAGCATTTGAAGTTGATTCCACTTGGTACACACTAAGAATACTTGCCTGAGCCAACAACGATTGGGAGGGTTCTACAAATTTACACAAAAATATTCTTAAAGCTCGCTTTATGAAAGTTGAATTAATATTGGGATGAATTGCCTCACGGATGACAGCTCTCTTTTCCCATCACTCAGATAAATGAACCAGATTATTTTCCAATCTATTCCCCAATCTATGCAAGTGGTTTGCATTCCGTGACCTATAGCAAACCCTAATGATATCACCACCTAGACCAAGTGACCAAGGAGAGTCATGATGAGTCCCCACTCGTTTGTTCCTCATATTTCTTTCCCAGTTCTTTCTGTGGCTTGCATTGAAGCGGATAGAAAAATTTGCCAACATTGGCTCTCGTATAATTTTGCTTGCTCCTAAACTTATCATATGCAGTACTGGGTTAATTTAATTATAAAAAAACTGGACGTTAAATTACAGATGAGGTTTTCAGAAGCTCCTGCCTTCAGGGCCTCGTTCGGGGAAGGTTAACTTCCGGACTTCTCGCACGCCAAAGTGAGAATCAAAACCGCAAAGATCCCACACGTAAAAACCAGTGCATTAGCAATTTTCCATCAAGTAAATGTGACAGTCAGTGACTCAAAGCAATGGTCCCGTAGTTTTATTTATAGTCCCTAGTCTACTGTAAATGTCCTGAGATAACTGGTAGTTTGGAATTGAATGTTAAAAATGATCCTCTAAGATACAATCGAAATTTGGCACCTAAATCTAAGTCACCCTCATAATTTTGTGATTTTTTGATCATCAAAGATTAGTTTTTTAAGAAATGGCAGTATTTTTTTTTACCTATGTATGCTGTAAATTTTTAAGTTACCATAGGTTCAGACTGGTGATTTGTTTCTGAATTTTGGATGAATGTTTTCAACTGTTAACCTGATTGACTTCTGCAGCACTGTCAGGTTAAATTACAGTTTTGTCTGATTGCTTAAGCACATTTTTTGTAACTATTGCTATTTTTGCAAACTCTACACCAATCAAAAACTTTCACCAATTAGTCAAACATTGTATTTCTCTTGCAAAAGCGACACAGCCAATTATCGCTTCTTGAAACCTTCGTGAAAAATGTGTTTTCGTATCAAACGTAAACACAACCATCATCTACTAAGCACAGCGAGGTGCCAACTACACCGAATGGTATGAATACAACCCAATCGGCTTTCTCTTTCTCTGTGTACAGATGTCATTTGAGGTCATACTTTTGTCATAGTTCAGGTAAGACATACAAGGATCCAACTTCAGTATTGAATGTATATCACACTCATCCAAACCAAGACAAAGTCAGAACACAAAATAGTAACTTCACCAAAAACAACAAAAACAATCAGCCTACATCATGTCGTCTTTCTGGGTCCGGCCACAAAATTTCGTCCAGTCCAAGGCACCGGGGACAATATCTCCTTGAATGCAGTATCCAGGCCTGACATGATGCCTGGTCAATATCTCCA
>NC_045756.1:6763326-6779730 GCF_008692095.1 Etheostoma spectabile
CCATTGCCTGTAAAAGGGCTACCTGTTGATGAGGATGACAGTCGTACACTTTCCAGCGCCAGGCAGAGAAGAACTCCTCGATGGGATTTAAGATTAGATTAGATTAGATTAGATTCAACTTTATTGTCATTACACATGTACAGGTGATTTAATCTTCACTTGAAGCAGTGCTACCAAAATTTCACCAGCATGTTTCCTTGTCACACCAGAGGAAACAAACTTTGACCATGTGTTACCAAACATGGCTGGAGCCTACGTCGCGACACCCCTCCCCCACCTGGGACAGTCAGATCACCTTTCTTTGTTCCTCCCCCCCAAATATGCCACCTCTCTCAACCCGTGAAGCCATCAGTGAAGACCATCAAGTGTGGCCTGCATGAGCAGATTCATCACTTCAGGAAGGTTCTACAACACAGACTGGGACGTTTGCTACTCAAGCCACCATGGCTCTCACACGGACATTGATTGCTACACCTCCTCTGTACGGATTATATTAACCCCACATAGACACTGTTACAACCCAGAAGCAGATCACCACATACCCAAATCAAATGCCATGGATGAACAGGAAAGTGCGACTCCTATTGACGACACGCAATACTGCCTTCAGATCAGGAACGCACAGGTCCTATAAGCACTCCATGGCAAATCTGAAAAGGGCATCAAAGAGGCCAAGCACTGCTACAAGCTGAAGATAGAGGACCCTTCTCCAACGCTGATCCTCGACCATGTTGGCAGGCATTCAGGCCCATCATGACCTATAAACCCCTCCTCCACCCCCTAGCCACTGATGTCAACTTCCTGAACGAGCTTAATGACTTTTATGCTCGCTTTGAAGAGACAACAGAGAAACTGCCACCAATCTCAAACCCTCGCTACTGCACCCCCCCACACACTCTCCTCCACAGCTGTCTGCAAGGCACTGAGGCAATCAGCACCACAAGGCTGCTGGACCGTATAACATCCCTGGACTCTTACTCAGGCATGTGCGGAGCAGCTCGCTGGATTTTTTATCAGACATCTATCTTCAACCTGTCTCTGGCCAAAGCCTGCTGTACAAACTCTTTAAATGCACGTCCATTGTGCCAGTGCCAAACACTCCAGCCCGAAGTGCCTTACACTACGCCCTGTAGCACTCACACCCATCGTAATGAAGTGCTTTGAGCGGCGGTCCTGGCACACCTAAAGGACTCGCACCATCACATTGGACTCCACACCATTTCGCCTACCGTACAAAGAGCACAGAGATGCGGTTTCCATGGCACTGCCCCTTGTGCTCAACATCTGGACAATAAACACTTATGCCCGATACTGTTTATTGACTTCACTCAGCATTCAACACTGTCATCCCGGCTAAGTTAATGCCAACTTGGAGACCTGGGCATCACCACCTCCACGTGCAATTGGATTTGGGACTTTCTTACCACAGACCCCAGAATGTTTCGATCAGGCTCCAACTGCTCCACGTCCATCACACTCAACACGGTGTACCACAGGGCTGGTGTTGCTAGCCCGTTTCTCTACTCCCTCCCTCTCACCTCCTCACTGCAAGCCTTTGTACGCATCTAATTCCATCATCTTTTGCGGACGACACTACGGTGATTGGTCTCATCAGCAACAACGATGAGACTGCCTACAGGGAAGAGATCCAGCACCTGGCCACATGTGCACTGAAATAACCGCTCCTCAAACACCACCAAACCAGGAGCTCATCGTGGACTTCAGAAAGGAGCCAAGAAGCACGCACGACACCATCCACATCGATGGAATGGCTGTTGAGCGTGTCTCCAGTTTCAAGTTTCTGGGGATCCACATCTCGCGGACAGTCCTCTGGTCAACCCACACCCTCCTGCTGTCAAAGAGGGCTCACCAGCGCCTCTTCTTCTCTTCCTGAGACACTGATGAAGAATCACTTTCCTCAACTAATCCTGTGAACTTCTATCTCGCTGTGCAATAGAAAGCATCCCGACAAACTGTGCAACAGTGTGGTGGGAGCTGTTTGCTGTTGCAGAGCCGCAAGGCACTGTCAGCGGTGGTGACAACCCGCGCCCGCGCATCACCGCGGGACTCCACTGCCCGCCATCGAGCACATCCAGATGAACCGCTGTCCCTGCATCGAGCTCACCCGCCCATCCTGAAGGACTCCTCCTCACCCAGCCCCACAGACTGTTTTTCTCTCCTCCCCTCCGCGGCGTTTCTCAGTTATCCTCCGACCAGGACCCAGCATACTAAAGACAGTTTTTTTTTTTTTTTTTCCCCCCAGAGCTGTCTCTTTATTGAACTCTAATCCTCATTGATCCCCCTCCCCTCATATATCTGACCAGACTCATCCTCTCCCTCCTCACACCTGCTCCATTTATGTTTATCTGCAATAATTAAATGTTCATCTGCACTGCTGACTGTTACTATAGTAACACTGTTTACATCCTGCATCTTTTGCACTACTTACCTTTTTGCACTACTTACATTTCATTTGCACTGCTGACTGTTTATTTATTTACAGTAACAATTGTTTTCATTTACCTCCGCACTACCGTACTTTAACTGTTATATGCAATTACTTTCCACCGCACTTTAATTCGGATAGTTTCTGCCCAAACTTTACCTTATTTCATTAGTATATTATGCTGTTTGCACATATCTGTAAAAAAATTTGCAATTATGTAATATCCACCAAATTCCTAGCTGTAAATCTTGCTCACACATACCTGTTATCCTATATTTTGTATTCATGGAACAAACCCATCTGTAAAACCTATGTTTTAATATATTTCTTTTCTATATTTATTCATTACAATCCTGTCCCTTGCACTTACGGAACCATGTAATTCCTGCACTTATGCTATTGCCTTCTGGTTAGTCCCCAACACTGCATTTCCGTTGCCTTGTACCTGTAGCATGTGTAATGACAATAAGTTCGAATCGAATCTAATCTAATAATCTTTAATCCCATCGAGGAGTTCTTCTCTGCCTGGCGCTGGAAAGTGTACGACTGGCATCCTCATCACAGTTAGCCCTTTTACAGGCATGAGGAGGCATGTGAGATATTGACCAGGCATCATGTCAGGCCTGGATACTGCATTCAAGGAGATATTGTCCCCGGTGCCTTGGACTGGACGAATTTTGTTGGCCGGACCCAGAAAACGACATGATTATGGCTGATTGTTTTTTTTGTTTTTGTGAATTACTATTTTGTTTCTGACTTTGTCTTGGTTTTTGATGAGTGGTGAATAAACTCAATCCTTGAAGTTTGGATCCTTGTATGTTTACTGACCACTATGACAAGTATGACCCTCAAATTGCATCTGTGTACACGAAAGAGAAAGCCAGATGTGTTTTGTATTCATCCCATCAGTGTGTAGTTGGCACATCGTGTGCTAGAATGATTGCTTGGTGTTTCTGTTTGATCGAAAACACAGATTTGACAAGGTTTCAAGAGTTAATCTGGCTGTGTCGCTTTTGTCAAGAGAACTACACATGTTTTGATAATTGGGTGAAAGTTTTCTTATTTGTGTGTTAAGTTTTTCAAAAATAGCCAATAGTTTACAAAAGGTGCTATCAATCATAGCAAAACTGAATTTACCTGACAAGTGCTGCAAGCATCAATTCATGGTTAACAGTTGAAAAATTCATTACAAATTCAGAAACAAAGCACAGTCTGACCTATTGAACTTAAAACATTTACAGCATACAGTAGTGTACACAAATACTGCCATTTCTTAAACTAAATCTTTGATGATCAAAAAATCACAAAATCTAGCGTGCTTTAAGATTTGTGTGCAACCTTTCAGATTGTTTATCTTAGAATGATCATTTTTTAACATCCTTCCATTCACTACAGTTTACTCAGACACTTTAACAGCTAGAGTAGTTGACATAACTAAACTACTTGGACCATTGCCTTGGTCACTGACTGATCAATTTACTTGATTGGAAATTGCTAAGCCTGTTTTTAATACGTGTACCTCGTGGATCTTGCGTTGTTTGATTCTCACTTTTGGGTGCGAGACTGCCAGTATACTCCCGAACGAGCCCTGAAGGCAGGAGCTGTTAAAACCCTAATCTTGTACTTATAAGTCCAGTTTACATTAATTCCCCAGATACTGTCATGGTCGTAAGTTAGGACAAGCAAAATTATACTAACGCATTTGTGCAATTTTTCATATCCTGCTTCCTGCAAGCACAGAACAGAACTGGAAGAATATGAGGAACAACGAGGGGACACTGACTCTCCGTTGGTCTTGGTCAGGGTTGTGATTCTCATTTAGGGTTCTATAGGTCCCGACTGGACCACTTTGCATAGAAGTGGAGAGATAGATTGAATAATCTTTTTTTTATTGAATGTGATGGAAAAGAATGTGCATACCGTGAGCAATTCATCCAAATATTACTTTCACATTCCAGAACGAGCTTTAAGAAATAGTATTTTGTGTGTAATTGTAGACACCCCTCCCATCTTGTTTGCTCGTGCAGTATTCTTATGTGTACCAAGTGAATCACCTTCAAGTTGCTTTAGTCGTTTTATATCTTCTATAAACAAGTTATTTCCCCGCACTTCTGTATATTTTTACTTTTATTAATGAATTCACCAGTATCCGACCTAGTAGGGTCCTTATTAGCTTCCTACCTCGTACGACTCACACACAGTTAGTGTGATATACGAGAGGACAAGTTATGGACAGTCTTCCCATCACTCTTTGCTACTTTCTAAGAACAGTTTAAACAGAGACGTAAGTTTGTTGCTCTAAGTTTGTCTGAACTTTCTGAATTAAATGACAGGAAAAACTGAGTGGTTGTTTTTGGAGCAAGAGAGGCCGATTAAATCTGCGGCCCGCTTCAAACAACAATGTTAAAAACAACAGACAAGCAGAATCTTGGTAGTCATGTCTCGAGCCTGAATTTAAAGCCACATTAAGACAATTACAAAGTCAGCCTATCTATCATCTTAAGAATATATCAGGTTAAAGGACTTATGTTGTCAACAGGATTTGAAAACTGGTCCATTCTTTCATCTTCAGTAGACCTTGACTACTGGTAACGGTGTTTTTTATACAGGATCTCCCTAAAAAATCATCAGAGAGCTACAGCTGATTCAGAACGCTGCTGCTCAGGTCCTCCTAAGACAGGAGACTGGATCACATCACTCCAGCTTCTGAAGGTCTTTAACACTGGCTTCTGTGTCTCCAGAATTGATTTCAAAATACTCTTGCTAGTTATAAATCACTTTACGGTTTAGGTCCAAAACTTATGTCTGAGCTGCTTACTACACTATACACCCAGACCTCTCAGGTCATCTGGGAACAGGTCTCTTTCTGTCCCCCAATTCAACTAAACAGGTGAAGCAGCTTCAGTTTTCTATCTCCTCATATCTAGAATAAACTCCCAGAAACCTGCAGATCCGCGCTACTCTCTGGGTTCCCTTTTAATCAAGGCTGAAGACCTTGCTTTTTGATGCTGCCTTGCTTTAATGACTGCACCTTTTCTTTGAAATGTTTTGGTCTTATGCTGCACATGTAACTTTATATTCTTGTGTTTTATGTTCTATATTTATGTTTAATTGTCTATTCATGTGTTTTAAAACGGTTTTTAATGCTTAATGATTTTATAACTGTTTTGACTTGTGTTTGATCTGTTTAACTGATTTTTGGTAAGCACTTTGAATTGGCCCTGTTGCTGAATGTGCTATACAAATAAAGCGCTTGCCTTGCCTTGAATTTTCCATTGGGTTTGTGCTCTAATGAATTTTAAATCGGGGGGGTTATCACAATGATTAGTTTTTGTTTTGTTTTTGTTTTTTGTTTTATACATATAATATATAAGTGGTTTTTAATTGTTCAATGTAAGAGTTTTTTCTATGGAATTGACACTGATATTAGCTATAAGCTTATATAAGCTTATAAAACTGCTTGAGGTTTTGTCGGAACATTGCCCTCCCATATTTTTTGGAACAATATAATACTGCTTTAAGTTTTTGTGGTGGAAATAAAAACAACTCAAATCAAATCACTCTTTTCGAGCAAAATCCAGTCTGTGGTTTTGTGGCAAAACAATGTGTGCAATTTTCCTGTTTCAACAATATCGAAAGCTGAATCCGGCAGGGAGTCATGGAGTCAGCTTCATTTCCTTGAAGGAAAGTTTGCTAGAACTCTGTTTACCGTGCACGTTGTGTGTAAGGGTATGATTCTCGCTAAAAGCTGATCTGAGTCAAATCATTACAAAGTGCAAGTTCATACAATCGGCTGTCCACTTTGACAGAAAATTCAAGTTGAACTTGGAAAAGTCTACTCTTCCTCCATATAATCAACGCTCAGGCCGACAGCGAGCTGCAGCACAAAACTACAGCCAAAAAACACTACTTGACCATTGCCTTTTGATTCCTGACAGATCGCAGGCCACTTTCTTTCATGGAAAATTGGCTAGAACTCTGGGTTTCAGCTCATTCTTGTTCTAGGTTATATTCCTCGCTTAGGGGTGTGATAGGTCCCGGATGAGACTACGTTGCTAGAAGTGGAGCATGATTGAATAATCTGGTGTTTCTTATGACATAAGACTGAAAAGATGATTATCTGCGATGTAATCTGATCACATATTACTATCACTTCTTGAGTGGCAAATCAAAGTCTGTGGAAAAAATATACGTGTCAAAATGTTTCCCTGTTCTCCCAAAGATATCGAAACTTGATCGGGCGTGGGAGCCGGAAAGACCCCTGCCCTAAGACCTACTTGACCATAGCCTTTCAGTCAGTGGACGAACCCAGCTAAATTAAATTTTTGCAATCTGCTTCCTTTACCCAAATTCAATTTCCAATTTTGGTAAATGTTTTGCGTCAAAAGCGATCATTCGTCCAATAATCAGGAAGCTCATAGGCAAGTGGCAGCCATAAAACCACCACTGCCAAACCAACTTACTTAACCTTGTCCTTTCAGTCACTGACTGATCACATTTCCCTTAGGAAAATTGCTATTACGAATTGCTTTTAATCAGTGGCTCATTGGTCTGGTGTGCTTATTGTCATTTGTGGGGAAAGTCGAGTTACGCTCCTGGACGAGCCGTGATTCCAGAGCTGTTTCATTTTCATTTCATATCTTCATTAATACAGGAAAGTTAGAAAATAACACTTCATTACTTTAAAAATGGCCTGACTCAGTTTAAACTGTTTTTCAGCAGTTTCCGTTGCTGCAGAAACATAACAACATGGGTAGCACGTCAAACAGACATTTTACAAGACATCGATGTATGTTGTTGATGTTACAACCCTAATCCTCTTAATCTTAACCTAGGTTTATCAATCAAATTTCACCAATAGTGTCATTTAATAGTAAAAACATAATTTAGTGAGCACTTGCTCTCTCATACCTCATACTTCCCCTGGGCAGTGTGAGATACCATGATCAAGACGATGGTTCTTACCTCATGTTTGTCCTGTAAGTGCTTACAAGCAACTCTGCCCATGATGGACTAGGCATTTTGTCATAAGTTGATGCAGTGAACGAATGGTGTGGCCTTTTGTTGTGAACCGATGTTGCGTCTTCTCCCTTCAAGTGTTTTTCCTCAGCTTTTGCGGGAATCAATTTACTTCAATTTTTTCAATGCTGCATGCTCATTGTTAAAGGCTTTTGTGCCGACAGGTTTGCTTTCTGACATGAGAAACAGCTTTCCCAGGTCCGCTACACTGCGTGAAGCACTGTAACTCTGGTATGATTCATTTTAAGCATCCGTCACCATGCAACTCTGGTCTGGAATGAAGCCGTTTTTTATTCTCTGGCTCTTCAAACTCATACTTTACCGGCAGGAAGATACCATGATCCAAGAAGTGTGGTTCACCCGGCGAGGCTTAAACCATTGCACCCCGTTATGCTGACCCCTGCGAAATGCCCCAAATTGGAACTCTCGACTCATAATTTGTGGTAGTGGGTGACTTGCGTTTCGCCTACTCTCCCCTCAACATGATGTGAAAAAAAAAAAAACACGTTCTTACCATCATGATGTTCCTTTAGAGTGGCTGTCAGCAACTTTGCTGGACTAATGCATTTTTGTCACTAACTTGGTGCCAGTGACAGCAGGTGTGGCCTCTTTTGGTTGTGACCGAGTTGCGGTTCTCCCTTCCCATGTTTTTCTCTCTTTGTTGCTGGATCATGTACTTCAATTTTTCATAGCTGGGCATGCTCAGGTAAGGCTTTTGTGAGCGGTTTGCTTTCTGACATGCAGAACAGTCTTTCCCAGGTCTTGCTACTGCGGAAAGCACTGAACTCTGGTATGATGCTTTTTAGCACCGTCAGCCAGATTTCTGGTGTCTGGGAATGACATCCTTTTCTCTGGCTCTTTCCAACCCTACTTACCTGGCAGGGGAGATACCAATGATCAAGAAGGTGTTCACCCAGGCGAGGCTTACCATTGCACCTCCGGTTATGCTGACCTGCGAATTCCCCAAATGTGGAACTCGTACTGCATATACTTTGTGGTAGTGGGGACTGCGGTCGCGCTCTCCGCCCTGAACATAATTTGAAAAAAAACAGTTCTTACCGCATGATTCCTGTAGATTGCATCAAGCAACCTTTGCTGGCTATGCATTTTGTCATAATTTGGATGCCAGTGTACGAATGGGTGTGGCCTGTTTGTGTTTTGTGACCAGTGGTTTTCTGTTCTCCTCTCCAGGTTTTTCTCTCTTTGCGGGAATCAATGTACTCTCATTTGTTCCCATGCTGGCATAGCTCAGGTTTAAGGCTTTTGGCGCGGTTATGCTTTCTGGACACTGCAGAAACAGCTTGCCCGAGTCTGCTACTGCGGAAGCCTAACTCTGTTATGATGCATTTTTAGAACCGTCAGCCATGAGTTCTGTGCTCTGGGAATGAAGTCTTTTTTCTCTGCTCTTTCCACTCATAACTTACCTGCAGGAGCCACCATGTCAGAAGTTGGTTCCACCCAGGCGCAGGCTTAACATTGCACCCGGTTATGCTGACCCCCTGCGAATTCCCCATAGTGGAAATCTCGACTGCTATTTTGGAGTTGGGGCTGCGTCCCGCGCTCTCCCCCTCAAGCATGTGTGTGAAAAAAAAAAAAAAAAACAGTTCTCCTCATGTGTGCCTGGAGAGTGCTGAGCACCTTTGCTGGACTATGCTTTTGTCCTAATTATGATGCCGAGTGACGAATTGGGTGTGGCCTTTTGTGTGACCGAGTTGCGTGTGTCTGCCCTTCCAGGTTTTTCTCTCTTTTGCGGAATCACATACGTCAATTTTCCCATGTGGCATGGCTCAGTTACAGGCTTTTGTGCAGCAGGTTTGTCTTTTCTGACGGCAGAAACAGCTTGCCCAGTCTGCCTACTGCGGTAAAGCAACTACTCTGGTATGATGCTTTTAGCAACCGTCACAGCCAAGTTCTGTTCTGGGAATGTCCATTTTCTCTGCTCTTCCAACGCATACTTACCGCAGGGGAAATTACCATGATCAAAGGTGGTTCAACCAGGCGAGCGTAACCATGCCCTCCGGTTAATGCACCCTGGCGAATTCCCCAAATGTGGGAATCTCGACTGCAAATTTGTGGTATGGGGGACTGCGTTCGCCTCATCCCCTGAAACATAATAGATGAATAAAAACAGTTCTGTACCTCTGATTATGATCCCGGTAGAGTGCATGCAAGCATCTTTGCTGGACTATTCGTTTGTCCAAAATTTATGCCAGTGACGAATGGGTGTGGCCTCTTTGGTTTGTGCCGAGTTGAGTTGTTCTCACCTTCCAAGTTTTTCTCTCTTGCGGGGAACATGTTACTTCAATTTTTCCAATGCTGTCATCTCAGTTTAAGGCTTTTGATGCAGCAGGTTTGTTGCTTCCTGGACATGCCAGAAACAGTCTGTCCAGGTCCTCCCGCTATCTGCGGAAAGCACTGGAACTCTGGTGATGAATTTTAGCAACGTCACCCGAGGTTCTGTGTCGGGAATGAGTCCTTTCTCGTGGCTCTTCCAACTCATACTTACCTGTTCATGGAGATACCATATCAAGAAGGTGTTCACCCAGGGCGAGGCTTAACCCTGCACTCCGGTTATGCTGACCCCTGCGAATTCCCCAAATGTGGGCATCTCGACTGCATAATTGCTGGTAGTGGGGGGACTGCGTTCGCGGCGCTCATCCCCCGAACTACTTGTTGAAAATTACATCGTTCTTACCTCATGATGTCCTGTAGATCATCCTGCAACTTTGCTGGACTAATGCATTTTGTCATAAATTGGATGCCATTGACGAATGGTTTGGCCTTTTGGTTGGTGGAAAGAGTTGCGTGTTTCTCCCTTCACCAAGGTTTTTCTCTCGCTTGCGGAATCAATTTACTTCAATTTTTCCAATGCTGGCTTCTGCATGAAGGCTTTTGTGCAGCGTTTGCTTCCTTGACATGCAAACAGCTTGCCCAGTGTCTGCTACTGCGGAACGCACTGAACTCTTGGTATGATTGCATTTTAGCAACCGTCGCCAGAGTTTCTGTGTCTGGGAATGAAGTCCTTTTCTCTGGCTCTTCCAACTCATACTTAGCCTGGCAGGGGAGATAGCCAAACAGAAGTTTCCCCAGGTCGAGGTAACATTGCCTCCGGTTATGCTGCCCCTGAATTCCCCAAATGTGGGAATCTCGACTGCATAATTTGTGGTAGTGGGGCTGCGTTCGCGCTCTCCCCTGAACATGAATGTTGAAAAAAAACCAGTTCTCCTCATGATGTTCCTGTAGGAAGTGCTGCCACAACTTTGCTGGACTATGCATTTTGTCATAAATTTAGATGCCAGTGAGAATGGGTGGTGCCTTTTGGTTGTGCCGGTTGCGTGTTCCCCTCCAGGTTTTTCTCTCTTTTGCGGGAATCATGTACTTCAATTTTTCCAATGCTGGCCTGCTCAGGGTAAAGGCTTTTGTGACAGCAGGTTGCTTTCTGACATGCAGAACAGCTTGCCCAGTCTGCTACTGCGGAAAGCACTGAACTCTGGTATGATGCATTTTAGCAACCGTCAGCCAAGTTCTGTGTACTGGGAATGAAGTCCTTTTCTCTGCTCTTCCAACTCATACTTACCTGGCAGGGAGATACCATGACAAGAAGGTGGTTCACCCAGGCGAGGCTTAACCATTGCACCCCGGTTGCTTGACCCCTGCGAATTCCCCAACTGTGGAAATCTCGACTGCATAATTTGTGGTAGTGGGGGACTGCGTTCGCCGCTCTCCCCCAAACTACTGTTGAAAAAATAAACAGTTCTTACCTCATGATGTCCCCTGTAGAGTAGCATGCCAGCCATAAGCTTCTGTGTCCTGGGAATCAATGTCCTTTTCTCTGGCTCTTGCCAACTACTTACCTGGCAGGGAGATACAGATCCAGATCGGGTGGTTCACCCAGGGCGAGCTAACCATGCACTCCGGTTATGGCTGACCCCTGCGAATTCCCACAAATTGTGGAATCTCGACTGCATAATTGTGTTAGTGGGGGACTGCTTTCGCGCTCTCCCCGAACATACTGTTGAAAAATATCGTTCTACCTCATGATGTCTGTACGAATGCATGCAAGCAACTTTGCTGGACTATGCATTTGTCTAAATTGGATGCCAGTGACGAATGGGTGTGGCCTTTTGGTTGTGACAGAGTTGCTTGTTCTCCCTTCCAAGTTTTTCTCTCTCTTTGCGGGAATCAATGTACTTCATTTTTCCAATGACTGGCATGCTCATGTTAAAGGCTTTGTGCAGCAGGTTTGCTTTCGACATGCAGAATAGCTTGCCCAGGTCTGCTACTGCGGAAAGCACTGAACTCGGTATGATGCATTTTAGCAACCGTCAGCCAGAGTTCTGGTGTCGGGAATGAATCCTTTTCTGGCTCTTCCAACTCATACTTACCTGGCGGGGAGATACCATGACAGAAGGTGGTTTCACCCAGGCGAGGCTTAACCATTGCCCTCCGGTTATGCTGACCCTGCGAATTCCCCAATGCGGGAATCTGACTGCATAATTTGTGTTATGGGGGACTGTCGATTCGCTCTCCCCCCGAACATACTGTTGAAAAAATAAAATCGCTCTTACCTCATGATGTCCTGTAGAATTCACGCAACTTGTGCTGGACTATGCATTTTGTCATAAATTTGGATGCCAGTGACGATGGGTGTGGCCTTGGGTGGAAGAGTTGCGCTTTCCCTTCCAAGGTTTTTCTCTCTTTGCGGAATCAATGTACTTCAATTTTTCCATCTTGCATGCTCAGGTTAAAGGCTTTGTGCACAGGTTGCTTTCCTGACATGCAGAACACACTGCCCATTCTGCTACTGCGGAAAGCACTGAACTCTGGTATGATGCTTTTAGCAACCTCATCCAGAGTTCTGTGTCTGGAATGAAGTCCTTTTCTCTGGCTCTTCCACACCATACTTACCGGCGGGGAGATACCATGATCAAGAAGGTGGTTCACACCAGGGCGAGGCTTACCATTGCACTCCGGTTATCTGACCCTGCGAATTCCCCAAATGTGGGAATCTCGACTGCATAATTTTGTGGTAGTGGGGGACTGGCTTTCGCGCTCTCCCCTGAACATACTGTTAAAATAAACATTTCTTACCTCATGAGCCTGTAGAGTGCATGCCAGCAACTTTGCTGGACTATGCATTTTTCATAACTTTGGATGCCAGTGACGAATGGGTGTGGCCTTTGGTTGTGACCGAGTGCGTGTTCTCCCTTCCAAGGTTTTTCTCTTTTGGCGGAATCAATGTACTTCAATTTTCCAATGCTGGCATGCTTTCCAGATAAAGGCTTTTGTGCAGCAGGTTTTGCTTCCTGACATCAGAAACAGTAGCCCAGGTCTGCTACTGCGGAAAGCACTGAACTCTGTTATGATCATTTTAGCAACCGTCCAGCCAGAGTTCTGTGGTCTGGGAATGAAGTCCTTTCTCTGCTCTTCCAATCATACTTACCTGGCAGGGGATATCCCATGATCAAGGAAGGTGGTTCACCCAGGCGAGGCTTAACCATTGCACTCCGGTTATGCTGACCCTGCGAATTCCCCAAATGTGGGAATCCGACTGCATAATTTGTGGTATGGGGGACTGCGTTCGCGCTCTCCCCCAAACATACTGTTGAAAAAATAACAGTTCTTACCTCATGATGTCCTGTAGATGTCATGCAAGCAACTTTGCTGGACTATGCATTTTGTCATAAATTGTGATGCCAGTGGACGAATGGTGTGGGCCTTTTGGTTGTGCCGAGTTGCGTGTCACCCCCAAGGTTTTTCCTCTCTTTGCGGGAATAATGTACTTCAATTTTTCCAATGCTGGCATGCCTCAGGTTAAGGCTTTTGTGGCGCAGGTTTGCTTCGACATGCAGAAACAGCTTGCCCAGGTCTGCTACTGCGGAAAGCACTGACTCTGTATGATGCATTTTAGCAAACCGTCAGCCAGAGTTCTGTGTCTGGGAATCAAGTCCTTTTCTCTGGCTCTTCCAACTCATACTTACCTGCAGGGGAGATACCTGATCAAAAGGTGGTTCACCCAGCAGCTAACCATTGCACTCGGTTATGCTGACCTCTGCGAATTCCCCAAATGTGGGAATCTCGAACTGCATAATTTGTGGTAGTGGGGGACTGCGTTCGCGCTCTCCCTGAACATATGTTGAAAAAAAACCGTTCTACCTCATGATGTCCTGTAGAGTGCATCAAGCAACTTTGGCTGACTATCAGTTTGTCATAAATTTGGATGCCAGTGACGAATGGGTGTGGCCTTTTGGTTGTACCGATTGAGTGTTCTCCTTCCAAGGTTTTCTCTCTTTGCGGAATCAATGTACTTCAATTTTTCAATGCTGGCATGCCGTTAAAGGCTTTTGTGCAGCAGGTTTGCTTCCTGACACTGCAGAAACGCTTGCCCAGGTCTGCTACTGCGGAAAGCACTAACTCTGTATGATGATTTTAGCAACGTCACCATATTTCTGTGTCTGGGAATGAAGTACTTTTCTCTGGCTGCTCTCCAATCATACTTACCTGGCAGGGGAGATACCATGGATCAAGAAGGTGTTCACCCAGGCGAGGCTTAACCTGCACTCCGGTTATGTGACCCTGCGAATTCCCCAAATGTGGGAATCTCGACTGCATAATTTGTGGTAGTGGGGGACGGTTCGTCCGCTCTGCCCCGAACATACTGTTAAAATTAAATCGTTCTTACCTCATGATGTCCTGTAAATGCTGCAAGAACTTGCTGGACTATGCATTTTGTCATAAATTTGGATGCCAGTGACGATGGGTGTGGCCTTTTGGTTGTGCAACGAGTTGCGTGTTTCTCCCTTCCCAACAAAGTTATTTCTCCCTACTCTTGCGGGAATCAATGTACCTTCAATTTTTCCACATGCTGGCATGCTCAGGTTAAAGCGCTTTGGGTGCAGCAGGTTTGTTCCTGACATGCAGAAAGTCTGCCCGGTCTGCTACTGCAGGGAAAGCACTGAACTCTGGTATGAGCATTTGAGCCACCGTCAGCCAAGTTCTGTTCTGGAATGAAGTCCTTTTCTCTGCTTCCAAATCATCTTACCTGGCAGGGGAGATACCCTGACTCAAGAAAAAAAAAAAAGGTGGGTTCACCCATGGCGAGTCTTAACCATTGCAATCCGGTTTATGCTGACCCCTGCGAATTCCCAAATGTGGGAATCTCGACTGCATATATTGTGGTAGTGGTGGGTACTGCGTTCGCTGCTCCGTCCCTGAACATATGTTGAAATAAAAAAAACCAGTATCTTACTCATGATGTCCTGTAGAGTGCATAGCACCGCAACTTTGGCTGGCTATGCATTTTGTCATAAATTTGATGCCAGTGACGAATGGGTGTGGCCTTTTGTTGTGACGAGTTGGGTTTCCCTTCCCAAGGTTTTTCTTCTCATTGCGGAATATATGTACTTCAATTTTTTCACATGCTGGCATGCTAGGTTAAAGGCTTTTGGTGCATCAGGTTTGCTTCTGACATGCAGAAACAGCTTGCCCAGGTCGCTACGCGGAAAGCACTGAACTCTGGTATGATAGCATTTTGCAACCGTCAGCCCAGAGTTCTTGTCTGGAATGAAGTCCCTTTTCTGCTCTTCCCAACATATAATAACCCTGGCCGGGGATTGATACCTGATCAGAAGGTGGTTCACCCAGGGACGGGCTAACCATGCACCCCCGTTTATGCGACCCCTGCTAATTCCCCAAATGTGGGAATTCGACGCCATAATTTGTGGGAGCGGTAGAGGGGGCTGCGTTTCAGCGCTCTTCCCCCCCCGAACATACTGTTGAACAAATTAACGTTCGTTACTCATGATGTACTGTAGAAGCGCAAGCAACTTGCTGGACTATGCATTTTGTCATAAATTTGGATCCAGTTGACGAAGGGTGTGGCCCTTTGGGTTGTGAAGAGCGTTTTGCTGTGTTCCCCTGCCAGGTGTTTCTCTCCTTGCGGGAATCAACTGGGACTAATTTGTCCAATGCCTTGGCCTGCTCAGGTGAAGGCTTTTGTGCGCAGGTTGCTTCACTGACATGCAGAACAGCTTGCCAGCGTCTCTACGCGGAAAGCCCTGAACTTGGTATGAATGCCTTTAGCAACCGTCCACAGAGTTCTGTGTCTGGGAATGAAGGCTCTTTCTCTGGCCTCCCCCCCCCCCCTTCCAACTCGCAATTACCTGGCAGGGAGATACCTAATCAGAGAGGTGGTTACCCAGGGGCAGCTTAACCATTGCACTCCGGTATGCTGGACCCTGCGAATTACAAAATGTGGGACATCTCGAGCTGCATAATTTCTGGTAGTGGGGGCACCGCGTTCGCGCTCTCACCCTGAACAGTAAGTTGACAAAAAAAACAGTTCTTACTCATGGATCGTTCCTGCGTGCATGCCAGCAACTTGCTGGACTATTGCATTGTCATAAATTAGATGCAGCTGACGATGGGTGTGGCTTTTGGTTGTGAACGCTGTGAGTTGGTGTCTCCTTCCCAAGGTTTTTCTCTCTTTGCGGAATCAATGTACTTCAATTTTTTCACAATGTGGCATGCTCAGTCATAAAGGCTTTTGTGCAGCAGGTTTGCTTTCCTGACATGCATAACAGCTTGCCCAGGTCTGGCTAACTGCGGAAAGCACTGACCTATGGTATGTGCGATTTAGCAACCGTCAGCCAGATTCTGTCTGGGATGAAGTGTCCTTTTCTCTGGCTAGTCCAATACATACTTACCTGGCAGGGGACCGATTACCCTGATCAAGAAGGTGGTCAACCAGGCGAGGCTTAACATGTGCACACGCCGTATCGTGACCCACTGCGAATCCCAAAGCTTGGAAGCTGACTGCAAATTGTTTGTAGTGGGGGACTGCTGCTTCGCGCTCTCCCCCAAACATACCGTTGAAAAAAAACAGTGCTCTACCTCAGGATGTCCCTGTAAGGCAATGCCACCAGAGTTTCTGGTGTCTG
>NC_045756.1:6779755-6781954 GCF_008692095.1 Etheostoma spectabile
GCGGTTTCCATGGCCACATGCACTCTTGTGTATCAAACATCGGACAATAAGAACACTTATGCAAGCTACTGGTTATGACTTCAGCTCAGCATTCAACCACTGTCATCCCGGCTAAGTTAATAGCCAAACTTGGAGACCTGGGCACACACTCCACGTGCAATGGATTTTGGACTTCTTACACACAGACCCCAGAATGTTCGATCAGGCTCAACTGCTCCACGTCCATCACACTCAACATGGTGTACCACAGGGCTGTGTGCTAGCCCGTTTCTACTCCCTCTTCACTCCGACTGCAAGCCTGTGTACGAATCTAATTCCATCATCAAGTTTTCGGACGACACTACGGTGATTGGTCTCATCAGCAACAACGATGAACTGCCTACAGGGAAGAGATCCAGCACCTGGCCACATGTGCACTGAAATAACCAGCTCCTCAAACACCACCCAAAACCAAGGAGCTCATCGTGGACTTCAGAAAGGAGCCAAGAAGCACGCACGACACCATCCACATCGATGGAGGCTGTTTGAGGTGGTCTCCAGTTTAAGTTTCTGGGGATCCACATCTCGCGGACATTCCTGGTCAACCAACCCCTCCTGCTGGTCACGAATGGCTCACCAGCGCCTATCTTCCTGAGGACACTGAGGAAGAATCACTTTCCTCAACAATCCTGGTGAACTTCTATCGCGGTGCAATAGAAAGCATCCCGACAAACTGTGCAACAGTGTGGGTGGGAGCTGTTCTGTTGCAGAGCGCAAGGCACTGCAGCGGTGGTGAAACCCGCCGCGCATCACCGGGACTCACTGCCCGCCATCGAGCAATCAGAGGAAACGCGTGTCCCTGCATCGAGCTCGAGCATCCTGAAGGACTCCTCTCACCCAGCCCACAGACTGTTTTTCCTGCCCTACGGCAGGCGTTTCAGGTTCCTCCGACAGGACCAGCAGACTAAAGACAGTTTTTTTCAAGGCTGTCTCTTTATTGAACTCTAATCCTCATTGATCCCACCTCCCCTCATATACTGACAGAACTCTCCTCTCCCTCCTCAACACCTGCTCATTTTTATATCTCTGCAATATTATCATGTTCATCTGCACTGCTGACTGTTACTCTAGTAACACTGTTTAATCTGCATCTTTTGCACTACTTACCTTTTTGCACTACTACATTTCATTGCCTGCTGATGTTTATTATTTACAGTACCAATTGTTTACATTTACTCCGCACTACCGTACTTTAACTGTATATGCAATACTTTCCACGCACTTTAATTCGGATAGTTTCTGCCCAAACTTTACCTTATTTCATTGATATATGCTGTTTGCACATATCTGTAAAAAATTGCATTATTAGTAATATCCACCAAATTCCTAGAGTAAATCTTGCTCACAATACCTGTTATCTAATTTTGTATTCATAGGACAAACCCATCTGTAAAACCATGTTTATAATAGTATCTTTTCTATATTTATTCATTACATATCCTGTCTTGCACTTACGGAACCATGTATATCCTGCACCTATGCTATTGCCTTCGGTTAGACCCAAACGCATTTCGTTGCCTTTGTACCGCCAGCGACAATAAACGCAGCTTCCGGGTGAACGGTCTGTTGTTTACTAATGGCTGCGTATGGAGGGAGGTTGAGTGCCATGAAGAATGGGTGGTCTGTAAACCAGTTGCGTACCAAAGCAGCCCTATGGAAACTAACATTGTCCCATATGATGACATATCGGGTATGCTCTGGTCTCTGAACAGTGAGCATGTCATGTAAGGTGTCCAGGAATGCAATAATGTGTGCAGTGTTGTATGGGCCTATGGTTGCATGATGGTGAACAGCACCATTTTGGCTTATGGCTGCACACATGGTTATGTTACCACCACGTTGTCCTGGGACATTGATGATGGCACGGTGTCCAATAATGTTCCTACCACGTCTCCTGGTTTTACTGAGGTTAAAACCGGCCTCATCTACAAAAAGTAGCTCATGTCCCATGGCATCTGCTTCTAGTTCCATCACTCTCTGGACAAGACAAAACAAATGCATCACATCAGGCCCATGCACAGCACTACAGTATGCACTTCCAAATTCAGAATCAATGACACTATAGCTTACCTGCACATAGTTATATCGCAGTTGCTTTACATGTTCTGTGTTTCTCTCGAAAGGAACTCTGTAAATTTGCTTCATTCTTATTCTGTGGCG
>NC_045756.1:6781977-6790539 GCF_008692095.1 Etheostoma spectabile
AAATGCTTACACTGTGTATATTTTGAAAGATGGTGTCATTATCAATTATGCGCTGCTGCATTTCGTGCAGTCTTATTGCATTATTGGCAATCACCATGTTCAATATATGGGTCTCTTGCTCTGGAGTGAACATTCTTCCTCTGCCCCCAACATCTGGACGTCTAGCAATTCTGTAAAGTAACAATTTCAGTATTTTTGCATGTATGGTACTGTTGTGTTTCTCATTAGAGTATGGCAGTGCTACAAAGTACTTACCGATTCTCATTTCGAAATGTCCAAATGATGCTTGCCACAGTATAGCGGCTCAAATTAGGTTGAACCCGTTGGCCAGCTTCCCTCAGGGTCATCCCATGGTTGATGACATGGTCCACTATTGTAGCTCTGATGTCATCAGTTATTCTATTTCTTACTCTTCTTACCCTTCCTCTTTCCCCTCCTCGTCCTCTTCTTGCTCCTCCTTGTCCTCTTCCTCTAACTTCCTCTAACCCTCTTGCTTCTTCAACTCCACGTCCTCTCCCTCGGCCTCCTCTGATTCTCACTTTTCTTACTCTTACTGCTCCATCCATTGTACTCCACACAGACAGCTTACCTGTGGCTTATTTATAGTGCTTAGGCTGATTGCAAAGTGAACTAATTATCTAAAACAGTTTTCACATGTGAAAGTGTGCCAGACATTTGGTAAAATAGTGTTAATGATAGCCATACATGTGTATAATTTTGCTAGGAGTGTGTTGGAAATTTGGTAATTGAGTGTGAGCAGTGAGTTGTGTTTAAAGTTCTGCAAAAAGAGTGTTGTGCAGTGAATTGTGCCTACAGTTTGGCAAAATGTGTGTTACAAAATTGCAAACTGAGTGCAATGCAGTGTTTGTGCTTTTAGTTTTGCAAACTCAGTGAGTGGTTTTGCTATACGTATTAATAGTTTTAGAAATTTTGCTACAAGAATCACGATTAGCGCTTAAGCATTCAGAAAAAACTGTAACTTATCTTCCCGCAGATGTTTACTGAGGTTGGTCATCAGCATTTTGACAGCTGACAAACATTCTTTGCATTGCATGGTTATGTTGGAACTCTTTTCAGATTTTTGATTTATATTTCCAGTACTGGAGCACGTTTTTATATGCAGCCATATAGTGTCAACTCTCAGACAGCTTAAGGCAATTTAACTGTCCTATCAAAAGCATCAGAATAATAGCATCAAACTTTACTGAACGGCTGTGGCTGGAAATGGCAAAAGAAGACATTGTGCACATGAAAAATATGCAAAAGAACTAAATTAATATTATTCAACATAAGCCTTTTAGAGAAAATATTCACATACAACTCCAAACGTAATCATGAACATGTTCACAGTTAAATGCAACAGATTACATTTACATTTATAAACTCTTCCTCCCCAACACTGTTTAAAGCCAACAGACAGACAGTGATGTGTTAGCTCAGGGTCTCCAGCAGAGGGCAGACATGTTGTTTCATAGATCCAGCTGCTGAACCTCTAGATCTAATGATGTTGTTGCCTCTCAATCAAGTACATATGTTTGGTTTCGTCATTGATTGGGGAGGGAGACACTACAACTGGGGGGTCATCCTTCACAAAATATTGTCTGTCAAACTCTTCATTTCCTGCATTCTGGTGAATTTTGATGCATCAATTTATGGTGCAAATGGTTTTTATTATGTAAAGGAAATTATTTTTCTCTTTTATTGTTCAATACTTTCTGCATATTCAAAACATCACACATGTCAGGATGCATTTTTAGGAATCATGTCCATCTTTAAAAGTTATCTGTTAGAGAATAATAATAATATTAATAATAAGAAGAATAAGAATAAGAATAATAAACAGTAATAATAATTTATTTACAAATAACAGCAGGCTCAGAGAAAGAGGTAAATGAGACCTTTATTTTTCCCTTCATGTTCTTGACCCATGATGCTGCAAAGTAGACACAGTTATTGTTTTCCGGACATGTTTTGAGCCCCCTCAACGGTTATTTTTACTTCTTTTGAGGAGTGGGTGCTTTCATATTTTTTGAGGGAGACAAATCTACGTCTTCTATATATTGGGAGGGGGGAAAATAACCCCCCTGCTGAACCCCCCTGAAATTTACGCCTATGATTTCATTGTGAATCTTTTCAAAGGCAAGTAGAAAAAATATACCCCAATTTGTTTTACCATTTAAGTTATCTTAAATAGTTAGAAGCATGAAACAAATTCAAGTTATTTTAGTCTTTGGAATGGTTTGAGGGGTGGGGGGGTTGCCGTCTCTAAAGCTCTCGGAAAGAAGACTATTTGTTATTGCTGTGTACCCACTCTCGGAGGGGAGGGGTGAGAAGAGGCAGTGTTTAGGGTGGGTTCTTTTTTACACAGCTGGCTTTCTTTTTCAGACGGCCTGCAGAAATGTTCTGCAGAGAGTGGGATGTAACCAAACCTAAAAATGTAACCTATTTAACCTACCTATTTCAATATATTCCAAAGCAGTAGACCTCTTTATGGAATAAAAGTGTATGACTTGACACTAAGGAAAAACTGAAAATCATTCATTGGCCTAGATGAATGAGAGTGAATATCTGTAGAGAAAATAAAGTTGTATGTATCTGGGAGAACTTCCAGAAGATTCATGTAATTACACATAAATGGCATGTTTGAAAATCACTTGGGTGACTGTCCTACTCTAAGATAACAAATACTGGTATAAATTTCCTGCTGTTATCTGATCTGGATTTATGTTTTGCAGCAAAATGAATTCCTTCCCACAATTCTGGCCAAAATGTGGCCAGCAGCATCATTGTTACAAATACTATGCTGAAGTTCTAAGCTGACAATCAGGCACTGTTAGGACTTGAACCCAAGACCTCTTGCTTACAAGACAGGTGCTTTAACCACTATGCAACAGCACCTCCTGCAAGAACTCAATGACCTGGCAAAAACAGATATGAACAATGCTGAATCTCAAACAAGGGGGCAAGCCTCTCCTCTCTAAACGTAGCTCCAATGGAGCCATTTTAACGCTACAAAGCCATCACCTGCCATTAGCCTTCCATTGACCACCATTAATTTTTACGTCAATTTGAGAGCGAATAACTTTACATCTGAAGCGTTTAAAGACTCTATTTGTCTACTGTTTATTTCTAAAGAAACACGACAATGTTTAAAAGGCTCCATTATAGCTCCGCAGCAGATGTTTTTATAAAAATAGACTAACAATTGTGTCATAATGTGTCTACATAATGTGCTACATGCATGCAACAAATGATGTTACATAGATGCTGAATGCTGATGTGACCAAAAAAATGTTTTGAATTTGATCCAGTATTGAGCGAGATCCCAGTGACCGGGCGGCACACACCAAGGTGCGATGTAACCTAAGGGGGCACTTGTGCAGCTTTGATTTTTGTTAACTAAAAGTATTTTTTTTTTGCTCCTGAGAGGCTCAGATTACTCCTTAAAATGTCTGACAACTGTGCTACCTCTAGCTCACCCAGTAAGCGTGTGCACCCCATGTAGGCTGAGTCCTTTGTCCAGCGGCCCGGGTTTGAGTCTGACCTGCGGGCCTTTGCTGTGTGTCACCCCCCCATCTCACTTCATGGAGACCCTCTCTGAAACTACATATTTCACATAAAAGAACAAATGTATTTCTCTGTAGCAGACCTTTAAAACCTTACTCATGCCGCTTTGAAACCCAAATTAGAAAGCCTCCTAATCTTGTCTGGTATTGTCAGCTTCTCTTTGTGTCCATCCATCTTCGTCCACAGGGGGAGCAGCTGGAGCTGCTCTTCATGTCATACTTTCTTAATCCCTTTTGTTGCTGATTTCAGAGATGCCAGTCACCAAACAGGAAGTTGAATTTACAGTCCCCTGACCAATCAGCAGCAGCGTGTCATGATGACCTGAACGCCCAGCAGTCGAGGTCAGAGGAAGTTCCTGCAGAGGAAACAGCTTTCCAACATCTCAGTTCATCTTAAGTAAACCTCTAACAGTAGGAGAGCATGATAGAACTTTAACATGATGATATTCACATGTTGATGCTTTGAATCAAAAAAACAGATTAAATGTCATGAAGTAAGACAATATATTAATCTGAAATGCAGAAAGTTCAATCCCAATTCCTTTTTTTCTGCATGATAGAAAACACAGAATGTCTAGACATCAAACACAAAAAAACATGTTTCCTTTTTGTTGAATACTGTTTTTCCTAACGTGTTTTTGTCATCGTGTTAAAGCAGCAGTCAGAGTTTAGAGGCCAGACTCCATTAACCCTCTGAACTCATTTAAGATGTTCAGCTGAACCAAACAAAAATCTAAGTTTATCCCGAAGAAGAAGAAGTACTCAGATCCTTTACTGAAGAAGTAGATATACCACAGTCTAAAAATACTCCTGACGTGTTACTTCAGTAAAGAGGTATTATCAACAAAATGTCCTTAAAATGTCAAAAGTTCTCATTATGCAGGACGGCTTTTTTCAAACAGTTTTATCAATGTAGAATATTATATTCTGTTTTTACCAATAATGAATACATGTTAGAGTATTTTAATGTCAATCAGTGTGGCCATATGTGTGCCTATTTCAGATTAGATTAGTACTGCATCATGTCCTATTGTTTTATGTAGAACGTCACTTACAACCACTAAGCAACAACTATCGTCTAAGTGACTAATGTGAAAAACAGTCTTTGACGTTGGTCATTGGTCATTGGCGAGAACGCTGTAACCGGCAGCCACGAACCGGGCTGCAATGTAGCCCTCCGTCCACTAAAAAGTGTTGTGTGAAGGTTGCAATTTTCCCTTTGTTTTGCTTCTACAGCAGTCCGACCTAATACTGGACCAATGCCAAAGATTGTTGTTCCAGTCAGTCAGACACAAACCCATGGGGAAATAGGGTGAAAAGGGGGTGGCAGTTGTTCAGTCCGTAGGGAGTTGGGTTGGGAACCGGAGGGTCGCTGGTTTAAAAGTACGGAGTGTGGACTGGTAGCTGGAGAGATGCCAGTTCACCTCTTGGCCACTGCCAAGGTGCTCTTGAACAAGGCACAGCCCCCCCCCCCCCCCCCCCCCCCCCCACACACACACAACCACTCAGGGCGCTGGTCCAGCACTGACAGCCCACTCAATCTGACATCTCTCCATTAGTACATGCATAAGACCTGAGCATGTGTGTGTAGTTCAGGCCTGTGTGTAGTGAGTGTAATAACAACTGTGTAAACTGTAATTTCCCTGTATGGAATCAATAAACAGTATAAATTAAATATACAAGGTTTTAACTCTGCAGGGTGCCCAAACTTTTGCAAACGCCATTGTTTTGTTTTCTGTTATTTTGAAAGTGTAAATGATGGAAATAAAATCGAACTTTTTGTGACATATTATACAAATGTCTAATCTGTCATTTGATGCCTTTTGGAGATTTTTTGACTTTTTTTGACTTCTTAATGCACATTACTACAAATTTTTACCTGGGGTGCCCAAACTTTTGAACCCCACTGTTTCTAAAATTTTACCTAATTTTTTAGATAAAAAAGGAGAAATTATAAATTATTTTGACTAATAGTTAAGATCAGAGGAATGTACCGATGAGTTTAGTCAGGAATGAAAGTGATAGCATTGCATGGAATCCAATCCATTTTTCTCTGGTAATTTGGTTAAAAAGATATAGACATATTTTAAAGGGGTCAAATTTGACCTGAGGACAACAGGAGGGTTAATACTGGACCAGTTTCAAAGATTGTTGTACCTTTAACTCACTTAGTCACAAAAACATAGGAAAGTAGGGGCTAGGTTGAAAAAAAAAGTAGTTACCCTTTAATGTCACTGCTGATGAGTAACAGGTCAGAGTGTCTGTATTGGTCAGGGTCACTCACTCACACACACAGACACACACACACACTTCCCAGTTCTGATGATGTATGTGTTTTTGTCATAGGTATAGGAAGTATTCAGATCTTTTACTGCAGTTAACGTACTAATACCCAAGCTACTCTCATGAACCATTTGTACATATAGCTACAAAAAGTGACACCGTAACTGTAATTGTATACATTTGTCAGCTATATTTAACAGGAAAGACCGCTTTCATAGGATATAATTTCAATTGTTGTGCATAACTTTTTGTAAGATATCAAATTAATCTGTTCATCAGATTGTGCTTCTCAAAAAAAGAACAAAAAAGTGCAGAGAACAACAACAAAAAATGTCAGAAAAGCATTAAAAAAAGCTTCAAAATACTAAAGTAACATCAAAATCATTTATTATTAGTGATTAATACCATATTCTGTTGTTTGAGTAGCATTTAATGATGTACTTCATGTAAAAAGTAAAGTAAAAGTATCATAGTATAGGTGCGTGTGTGTGTTTGTGTGTGTGTAAAAAGGGGAAGTAGTGTGTGTATATAAACTGATGCTGAAGTCAATCTCATCATCATCTGATCTGCTCATCAGAGACTCAACAGACCCACTTCTCTCCTTCATCTGAGCGGTGAGACACACACACACACACACACACACACATACACACACATTGTATGACTAAACTGCACAAACAATAAACAGTGTAGGACACCTATTCTATCATACTTATTGTTTGTGCAATTTCATCTGTAGATGCAAAGATCAAAGTGTTCATTAGTCTATACATTTCATTATACCTACTTATCAAAAAGTACTTCAAAAACTGATTTCATGTAATTATTCCATTTAATTTTACAGATTTCTCCTGCATATTTTTTAAAACATGAACATATCAAATGAATTACAAAGATAGACTGTGAATTTACATGTCCATTGCAAAAGGTGTATTATCAGATACACATACTTAAATTATCAAAAGTAAAAGTACTCGTAATGCAGAACAGCTTCTTGAGTGTTTTTATCTCACATCTTTTAAACAGAATGTAGAAGAAGATCTGAAAATTTATAACATTTTTATATAAATTATAAGGGCTTTTACATAATTGAATTCAACGTGTGGAATATTTTGTCCAAATGTGACCATTTGTATTCTCTGTGCAGAGTGACAGTGTCTCTGTGGGGCTTTATGATGACATCTTATAGGGACATAGTGATACACTCAACACATAATTCACGGTTTTAAATTGTTTTTACTCAGGATTTTCTTTAAGAGCTGCAGACAAATAACTGAAAATATTCCTTTATTTATACAAATTTTGCAAAGAAAAGAATTGTTGTAGCTCCAAGACACTTTGTGCATAGTGGGGCTATCACCAGACCAAGCTGAGCTCAAAGGATCTGAGATTGAGCATTGGTCTGGGGAGTCTGCTCTGAATTTTCTCTTCACAAGAGGCGGGACTCTGTACGCAATTGGATAGTCCTTCAACCAATCAGACCAATGATCCGGGTGACGTAGAAGCGACAGCGACATCAACGGGTAGCTTTGCTTCTGTGGCATTCGGTGGTCGCTCTGAATGTAAACAAGAAGCTGCTTGGCCGCTTCTCTATCGTTATCGTGGTAAACCAGCCAATGGCACGCCAGGTAGATAAGCCAGTTTGTGATTGGTTACCGCAAAATTGTGAACTGAAGCAGGAGAATTAAACGTGCCGGTTTCCAGACCAAGCTGCAGGGAGAAATCAGATCGCCACGCATCAAAAGAATTAAATAAATAGAAAAAAGTCAAACAAGTGAAATCCAAAGTTACGCACTGGGTCGTTTAGAAATATCATTGCGATTCAGTTTTTATGTCAACAGGTTGTAATCTTTACACATTTATATAGATTATTAAGCGATTCACCATGCATTGGGACCTTTCTATTCATGTTTCCTGCATTAAATCTTTGTTTCTCTGTCAGTGCAGTGACTTCAGTGAAACCTCCAGCCATCATGTCTCCATCAAAGAGGAAGTTCAACCCCTTCAAGGGGCGATACCCAGAGAAGGTAATGCATCACTGCCAACAATTTACAAATTCAAAAAGAAGAAAGGTCCAAGGCACTCTTCTTGCAAAAAGATAAAAATCTGAAATTATGAATATTTTTGTCTAATATTGACGGGTCATCACAGACTTGTATATGTCAACGTTTTGAAAGCATTATTCTTGAATTGTTTTGGACAATGTGGTTAAACAAAACTCATTTTTCGGAAATAGAAACCTTGAAAACAGATCAAGTTTGACCCGAGGACAACTTGAGGGTTACTCAGTTAGTTGTTTGGTCTATAAAATGGTTATAAAAAAAGAATGAAAAAATTGGTCCAAAAGCCAAAGAATGTGTCTTCAAATGTCTCGTTTTGTCCACAACACAAACACATTCAGTTAACTTTCAAAGAGGAGAGAAGAAAATAGAACCTATTTACATTTAAGAACCAAGAATCAGAGAATGTTTATGTTATAAAAGAATAATTCAAACCAAAAAATAATCCATTATCAAAATAGCTGATGATTAATTTCATTGTTGACAACTACTCGATTAATCGATCCTCTTTGCTGCTCTGTATCTAAAATTAGTTCCACGTTGATGAACTACAAATATAAAATGTATTTAAATTAAATCATTCCTCTCTTTCTTTCATTATTTCTAATTTAATTTTATTAATCTTCAGGTGTCAACCTCCAACCTTGCCGGTT
>NC_045756.1:6790549-6791054 GCF_008692095.1 Etheostoma spectabile
TTTTCCAGAGTTTGAGGCTTTTCCTGACTTTCCCACAGCCAGAGCACGTGCACCTGCACCTGCACCTACAGCTGTACCTGCACCTGCACCTGCACCTGCACCTGCATCTGCACCTGCAGCCAGTAAGATCCATTTCATTTATAATTGTTTTATCTGATTCAATTCAATGTAATTTTATTAGTTGTATCAAAGCATAAAAAGAGTTATCTTACAAAACTTTACAGATGGAGTAGGTCTAGATCACACTATAATTTACAAAGACCCAACAATTCCAGCAATTCCCCCTAGAGCAAGCATTTAGTGTGACAGTGGTGAGGAAAAACTCCTTTTAGGAAGAAACCTGGGATAGACCCGGGCAATTGATGGGCGGTGTCTGCCGGTACCCATTAGAGGTCTAATGATCATTGGCAATAACAGATACAATAAAGATAACGAAACTATGACTAGAAATTGCCTAGCAACGGGAACGCTGGCGAGATTGACGCCGCTCCGTCTGGCTTGTTTG
>NC_045756.1:6792682-6796554 GCF_008692095.1 Etheostoma spectabile
GGCCGCCGGAGCGACAGGGAATTCATAAATTAAGAACAGCAAAACAAACTATAAAACAGCTAAACAAATACTATACAACAGCAAACAAATACTATCAGCAAACAAAACAATACTAACAACAGCTACACAAACTATAAACAGCAAACAAATACTATACAGCAAAACAATACTATACAAAAGCAAAACAAACTAACAAAGCAAAACAAATACTATACAACAGAAAAGGCGGAGCAACAGACATTTACATGGAATAGGAGTTATAAACAGATGTGTTTTAATGTGGATTTGAAATGGGGGAATGAATTAATGTTTCTGAGTTGGGGGGGTAGTGAGTTCCAGAGCGGGGAGCAGAGCGGCTAAATGCTTGCCCCCATGGTGGTGAGACGGCGGGGGGGACAGACAGGTTTATGGAGGAAGAGGATCTGGGGAGCGGGAGGGAGTGGGACGTGGAGGAGATCAGACAAATATGGGGGGGCGAGGTTGTGATGGCCGAATGCTAGTAGAGGATTTTGAATTTGATCGGAACTGGACGGGAGCCAGTGGGAGTGTTGGAGGACAGGAGTGATGTGGTGGATGGGGGGGGTTCGAGGTATGATGCGGGCAGCTGAATTCTGGACCAATTGAAGTTTGTGGAGGGATTTGTGAGCGAGACCGAAGAGGAGAGAGTTGCAAAATCGAGACGGAAGTGACAGGACTGGGACAAGAATTGCAGCAGTGTGGGGGGTAAGGGAGGGGGGAGGCGATTGATGTTACGTAGGTGGAAGTAGGCGACGGGTAATGTTATTGATATGGGGTTGAAAGGATAATGTGCTGTCAAGGATGAACCCAGACTCTAACCTTGGGGGAGGGTGAGACGGAGAGCAGTTGTCAATTGGGAGAGAAAAAACCGTCTGTTTGGAAAGAGGGCTTTGGTGCCAATGAGGAACCTCGGTTTTATACTGTTTAATTTGAGGAAGTTTTGTGGTGAGCCAGATTTTATTTCAGAGATGCAATCCGTAAGGGAGTGGGGGGGAGAGTGGACGAGGGTTTGGTGGAGAGGTAGAGCTGGGTGTCATCGGCGTAACAGTGGAAGGGAATGTTAATTGGCGAGATTGCCGAGGGGACGAGGTAATGATGAAGAGTAGGGGCCCCAAACAGAGCCTGGGGCACACCTGAAGTGAGGAGGAGGGAATGGATTCACAGGACTTGAGTTGAATGAACTGTGTGCGACCAGAGAGGTAAGGGTGAACCAGTCTAACGGAGTGTGGGTGTGATGCCAATGGAAGATAGCCTGAGGAGGGTGGTGTGACAGATGGTGTCAAATGCTGCACTCAGGTCGAGGAGGATGAGGATGGGGAGGAGTCCGAATCAGCTGCCATGAGGAGGTCGTTGGTGATTTTGATGATGCTGTTTCAGTGCTATGGAGGGCGGAAACCGGACTGGAACTGTTCATACAGGTAATTGTGGGATAGGTGAGAATGGAGTTGAGAGGCAACTGTTTTTTCAAGAATTTTGGAGAGGAAGGGAAGATTGGAAATAGGACGGAAGTTGTTGAAGTTGGGGGTCGGCACCAGGTTTTTTCAAAATGGGGTGATGGCAGCAGTTTTGAAGGATGTGGGACGTTCCAGTGGTAAGGGAGGAGTGGATGATAGCAGAGTGAGGGGGACAAGGGAGGGAAGACAGGCTTTAACAAGTTGGGTGGGGAGGGGATCAAGTTACAAGAGATGGCTTGGATTCGGGTGAGCTCTGTGATTTCTGAAATAGTGGGAGACGGAAGGAGGAGAATGAGGTGTGGATGAATGAGGTTATTGAGATGCTGAGGTGAGGGATTGATCCAAGATGCTGGTGGATGTTCTTGATTTTTTCGTGAAAAAGGACATTACCGAGTTGCAGAAGGAGGTAGTGACAAATGGGAGGGAGAGAGTCCAGGGGTTGGGTGACATTGTTAAGTAAGGAGAACACGTGACTTGGAGTTCCTTTGTTGGCCGTGATTATTGTGGGATAGTGTGGGATTTGGTGCTGGCAATGAGTCCTGTAAGGGATGTGGCTGTTGTACATTTCTTGTGAATAGTGAGACCAGTTTTTTCTATGGAGACGTTCAAGTTGCCGACCTTGGCTTTATGAGCAGCAGATCGGGGGTGAACAAGGGGCGGAGACGGAGAAAGAAACAGATCTGCTTTCAACGGTGCAAGAGAATTGAGAATTTGGAATCCAGTGTTGTATGAGAGCCAGATCATGGGGGTGGAGAGATTGTGAGTGTCAGGAAGGCGGGAGGAGTGGATAGTTGGGAGGGTGGCGGGGTTGAATTCTTTATGTTCCGAAATGAAATAAGGCGTGGTATTTTTGAGATGGAGAGACTGAGGTTCACTGTAAATGTGAGGAGAAATGGTCAGTTAGGAGAGTTCATCTGCTGTAAGGTCAGATGGGGTGACACCAGAGCAGCAGTGTAAGTCCAGAATAGTCCTTTGGAGTGTGCGGAAAAGTGGTATGTTGCTGACATCCAAAACTGTCTAAGCAGGAGGTGAAGTCTTGGTGAGAGCAGGTTTATTGTCATGTGGTATTGAAATCGCCCAGCGTATATATTTGGTGAGAGAGAGGATAAGTGGGTAAGGAAAGCAGCAAAGTCATTTAAAAAATCACTATTGGTTTAGGGGGGCGGTGACAGTAGCAATGGGTTGGAGTGGGACCAGACAATTTGCAGACAGCAGATTCAAAGGAGCTGAGACAGACTAGACACCGGCGGACCTTCCACTTCTCGCGGTAGATTATCGCGAGACCTCCTCCCCTGCCAGAGCACGGGGTTGACAGATGTAAACAAATCCACTAGGAGTGGTTCATTAAGTTCAGAAAAGATGCTGGGTGCTGCCATGTCTCAGTTAAACAGAAAAAGTCTAGCTTACGATCGGAGATGAAGTCCTGGATGAGTTGTCCCTTGCCTGTCAGTGAGGGATGTTGAGCAGAGCGAAGTTGAGTGAGGTGTCACAGCTGGTGGCGGTGTAGCGACGGGCTAGGCAGGCTAACACGCTGTGGTCAACCGCCGGTTGGTAGAGCGTGGAGGGCGAAGAGGCGGACCAGATGGACTTATTCCGGTTGAGCTGTTGTAGTGGAAATTCCTGCGGGACCCTCGGTGGATGTATCTCCGGCGGGGCTGAAAGGCGATGTCCGGGTGAAGGTGTAGAGCCGCCGGCTAGGTCCAGGCAGGTGACTAGCGCAAAGGAGAGGGCAATAGACGAAGTATGCACTTGAGTGCCTAGAAAGGCGTCTTTAAATAAAATGTATTATTATTATTATTATTAAATAATAGCTGTAGCAGTTCAGGCTGGAGGGCATAGCAGGGTGTAGCAGGACACTGAAGGGAGTAGCAGGGCATAGCGGGGCATAGCGAGGCATAGCAGGGCGCGGAGCAGGGCCACTGCGACAGCTGCAACCATGATTTAGGTCCCACCTTAATCCAAGGAAAACTGCTGGCAGAGAAAACATAAGGACACTGGGGAATAAGTTCCCCAGAGCTCAGTTAGTAACACGCATTTCTGGGACATGAATGCATTCAGAGGGAAAGAAACAGGAGAGAGGAGCTCAGTGTGTCAAAGAAAGTCCCCTGGAAGTCCAAAACTCTGACAGCATAACTACGAGCTGGTCTAAGGCAACCCTGATCCAGCTCTATAAGGGTTGGTAGATCAATCTGATGACTGTTAAGAGGGGAGAATAACGATGATCAGATCAGTGATCAATACACATGCAAACATGACATCCTCTCCCTTTCTTCATTTCCTCTCAGCGTTTCTGTTGGTGCAGAAGATCGACATGTGTCAGCAGATAAATAAACCGCAACACAACACGAGTGCCTACGACACCCCAAACCTGGTGGTCCGCCGCGGTCAGGAGTTCCTGGT
>NC_045756.1:6796564-6797644 GCF_008692095.1 Etheostoma spectabile
TTCAACCGCCCGCTGGCGGAGAGCGACGACTTCCAACTTGAGTTTGTGATTGGTGAGTTTGAATTCTGGGATAGGAGACAGGTCTACAGGATTTTCCTGTAAATTAACATGTGGTCAAATCAAGAACATGAAAAAACCTGTAATTGAATCGTCTACATTTCTATTTTTTAAATAAGGCTGTTCTCATGAACCATTCATAAACATTTATAGCCATGAAAAGTAATGCATGCTAATTTCTATGTATTCCACATATTTCTTATTGTATGCAGCACTACATTCAAAAAGAAATCTTTGAAAATGGTCCAGTATTGAGCTACAACATTATGACCAGCAGCCGCAAACCAGTGCTGCTCTATAATCCTAAGGGGCAAATGTGCATTGTCAATTTCGTCCATTGAAAGTGCTGTTTTTGCCACTGACAGGCTAATTTTAGTATTATTATAACTGCCTGACAACATTAAAGAAAGGATCTCTACAGAGATACCCCTCTTCTAAAAGAGTGGAATACTTCTTACTTAGAAGTAATAGAGCGCAGAAGTTTGAACAGGTGGCTAGTAATGACTTAGCAGTCCAAATCCTTATAAAAGATTATGAAAAACGGTTATTATAAATGTTATAAATATTAACAACTTTACATACAGCTGCGGTGTGACAGATGTTTACAGATGTGTTTGGCCTTTCCTCGATCAAAGGAACACATTTTTTACATTATTAAGTACAGAATGCTCTTAATTCTGTTTTGAGGCTTTTTTAAATATCGCTTTTTGGAGTTTCCCTTACTTTCCTTTCATCACTAATACTCCTCCTCCTCCTCCTCCTCCTCCAGGTGAAAAACCTACACCCAGTAGGGGCTCACTGGTGGCGGTAACCTTTAATTCCCGTGTTGGAGGCCCGTGGAAGGGTCGGATTGTGGGGAGTCCGAGTTTAACTGTGACTCTGGGTATCACACCAACGCCCGATGCCATCGTTGGGAGGTTTCAAACGTACGTGGCCATTGTGAGGGGAACCGGAATGCAGCGAACCAAGAGGGACACCACCACCGACCTGTACGTGTTGTTCAACGCCTGGTGTAAAGGTAGG
>NC_045756.1:6797654-6798793 GCF_008692095.1 Etheostoma spectabile
CCTGTCACCTGAGAGTCAGTGTTCAGATGTTTCTCACCTGTCTACAAAAGCAAAGATTAATCAATTAGTTGTCAACTATTATGAGTTGCCATTTATTTTTGGTTAGATGACTAATTAGTTTGAGTCATTTTTCATGGAAAATAAAGAAAACATCTCTGATTGCAGCTTCTTTTCTCCTCTGTGATAGTAAACTGAATATGTTTGAGTTATGGACAAAACTAGACATTTGAGAACGTCATACTGGGTTTTGGGAAACACTATTCAATTTTTTTTCCGGACATTTTATAGACCAACACCTAGACAGATTAATCAATGATTAATTTGTAATTGCAGCCCTGGTCCTTTCAGATAGACAGTGTTGTAATGTAACAAAGTGCAAGTACTTTGTTGAAACTGTGTGAGATAGACACTAGAGTTCTTAAATTTACAAGTTTAGTGAGATTTTTTGTTCAGGAGTTATTCAGGGAGATCAAGGCCAACTTTTAAGTAAGTTTATCTATTTTCACAGAGATGTATTGTTGTTTTAATTGACATTTCCTGTTTGATAAAGTTTTTGTTTTTTACGTTAAACTTCAAGAGAAAGTAAGAACAAAATATTTCTTTCAGAGCTTGTTAATGTTTGTGATGAACTGAAGGATGCAGTGTTCCTTTTTGTGTTTAGAAAATTATCATACTGTTTAAGCTAAATCAAAAGCCTTAAAAAACAGGGCTGTTTTTTTGAGATACGTGGTTCTCACAGGAAAGTGACACTACAAAGACATGATGCAAAACAAAACACACATACACAAAACTCTTCTTAAATCTTCCTCCAAGCAGCTTTAATGTTTCAGAGAAATTCATTTGAGAGTTTAACATTTTGTTTCTGATATTCTATTCTATTGAAAACTCTTGGCCTGTCTCTCTTTGCAGATGATGCTGTGTTTCTTCCTAATGAAACAGAGCGGAATGAGTACGTTCTCAACGACCATGGTGTGATGTATCAGGGTTCATATGAGGATGTGGAATTACAGGACTGGGTTTATGGACAGGTTAGTCTGGATCAACTGAGCACACTGCCACATTAAGCCTGAAAAAGCCAGAAACTGTGGTGCCTAAAACTGACTGTCGCTTGTGAGTGCGTGTGCAGCTTGTTAGAGGTG
>NC_045756.1:6798803-6799563 GCF_008692095.1 Etheostoma spectabile
TTGTCCACAGCTCACTTGAAAAACTGTGTTACTGGTTGTATAGACCCTTTAAAAAAGCCCAGTCGGCTCTGATTGGTCAGCGTTTCCCCATCTGCTCTCTCGGAGTCTCTGGACCATCATTGCAGCCGGGGAAAGCTGTAACAGCACTGGATAGCGGAACTTTTTTACCTATTCATACGGAGTTATAGACCTATCTTTATTCAAGAGTGCATTCTTTCAAGTTGAGCGCATTTCTCACTAATATAAGGGTTCAGATTTTGTAATAATTTGCCTCAAAACTTTCTGCTTGGACTAAGATACGTTGTTGATTGGAAAGATTTCCTTCTCTCAGCTTTGGCCCTTCTCCTCGCGCTCTCAGATTGTTTGTGTTACAACCCTAACAAAATAGAAAACCAATAGATTGTGTAAATTTAAAGGTGTTCTGTTGGCCAATGAAATGATCCCTGCCCTATTGATTGTGCGTCCTGTGCATCCTTCTACAGCACGCCCAAACAGCAAAGCATGCACTGTTTCCATGGTACTGAACTTCCATGGCTCCTCCTCTCTCGCCTTCCAGACTGTATATGTATATGTATATGTATATGTTTCTAGACACAGTTTCTTGTATGGGCTGTGTGCATTTCTTTGTGGATTGAGTGTTTTGGACCTTGACTGCTTTATAGTTAAAGAAGAAATCTTACTTTACAATTTGGGAACTTTAAAGAAATGCAAACAGCCCAGAGCATTTTACCCTCTTATCTCAGAATGTATCTGTGTTTTC
>NC_045756.1:6799573-6799809 GCF_008692095.1 Etheostoma spectabile
CAGTTTGAGCGCGGCATTTTGGACGCCTGTATTTACATCCTGGATTCGTCAAAAATGCCAATCAGCGACCGAGGAAACATCATCAAAATAGTCAGGATGGGATCCTCAATGGTGAGAAAACATTTTGCAGTTTTAGTTCAGATAGCTTGGTCCAGAGTGAAGTATCTCAACAGCTGTATGATGGATTCTTAAAAATCTTGGTTCAGACATTTCTGATTACCCAGAGAATGAAGCAG
>NC_045756.1:6799824-6800006 GCF_008692095.1 Etheostoma spectabile
TGACCTTTCTCTTCCCCTCAGATTAACTCTCAGGACGATAATGGCGTGTGTGTTGGGAACTGGACTGACGACTACTCGCTGGGCAGGTCCCCGACATCTTGGACGGGCAGCGTCCAGATCCTTCTGCAGTACGCCAGAACCGGAGCCCCGGTCTCCTTCGCCCAGTGCTGGGTGTTTGCTGG
>NC_045756.1:6800016-6800437 GCF_008692095.1 Etheostoma spectabile
ACCTGTAAGAGCATGCACTGTTTCCAGGATACACTTGTCAAAGTGCCGTGTCAAGACTTTCAGATTACTTTAAGTGTAAATGGCCTACTGGGCCAAGGCCACAGGTAAAGACCCAAAACAAAGACAGAGGCTGCAAACAACTGCAAAGAGATAAAACGACCAAAACACTGACTACAAAATGACTACAACTTTTTTTAAAACAACCACGGACAGACCCAAACCCACCACAAAGATTCAAAAAAACAATTACAAAGTGACACAAATGACTACAAAAAGACCTGTGTCTTTTGGGTAATATATTTATCTGAAAAGTAACTACACCTGAAAAAAAAATGCAGTGGAGTTAACACTACAATATTAAGTATTTTGGAAATTGATCTTAATGCCTTCATTCAAAATATTTAGGAAAATCCAACCTTTT
>NC_045756.1:6800447-6800547 GCF_008692095.1 Etheostoma spectabile
ATTTTCTTTGTGAATGAATAATGTATTGTAACTAATAGGGATGAGCCGAGTATCCGCTACGGATAAAGCACTTTTGCCGAGTACAAGTATTATACGAGTA
>NC_045756.1:6800557-6801613 GCF_008692095.1 Etheostoma spectabile
ATATCTGTACTCGGATTCAATGAAAGTCTCCATTGACTGTGTCACCTTTCTGTGATAGGCTAGTCACAGTACCAGTCACAGCGCCTCTCCAATACACTATTCTGTGATAGGCTAGTCCCAGCGCCCCTCCCTACACACACAGATTTCTTGTGTTGCTGTGTGCCGCTCCGCTCACACGCACTCAGGACACAGAGAAGTGAACAGCTCTCTCCTCAGGTCTGCGGGGCTTTCCCGTTAACATTTAGGGTTTCTTCAAGCTTCAGGTTTGTTTTATACTTCGATTTGAACTAGTACCTAGCAACCAGGAGACTTCTGGTAACCGTGGAGTTTGTTCAGACATAGTGCTTGGTAGAATGTGACTCGCGTTGCATCTCTGCCGTCTGAGTTTTTTTTTTTTTTTTAACTGCCTGCTGGCTCTAACCAGTTTTTTTGAGAGTCTGAAACTTTCTTGCTGTGTTTTATAAAAAAATAAATAAAAGGCAGTTGCGGTATAAATGAATAATATTACAAATTAAGTTACACACACAAACACATTCCACCTCCCCCCCCCTCTCTCTGTGTTTCTCTCTCTCTCTCTGTATCTTACTCACTCACAGACACACACACACACTCACAATTGAGTGTGTGTGTCTGTGAGTGTGAAAATAAAAAAGAACCAAAAATAAATAAATGATCACACTGATCATAGAAAAATTAAAGTTAAAGAATAAAGTTATATTGTTGAGTATGAAAATTCGTGTTCATTACATTTTACTTAATAATTGCAAGCACATTGTTGTATTTATTGTTGCAAAACTTGTTATATACTGTAGGCCTATATAGTTTGTTTCTTACCATGACAACACCATGAAGCTCAATGCTGATGCTGTCATGGAAATAGTTTTCTAATCAGCAATAAATATAACAATTTATGATCAACCCATATCAATTGCATGCTTAAAATAACATACTGGTTAAAGCCCCGCCCATTCCAAGACAACCAGACCCACTTCCGGGTTAAACCTGACCATTTCCGGGTTAGGCCCCACCCAGTCCGAGTACAGATACGGATACAGA
>NC_045756.1:6801623-6801795 GCF_008692095.1 Etheostoma spectabile
TGTGGTAAACAAATACAGATACAGATAATGCTGTACTCGCTCATCCCTAGTAACTAAATAAATGTGCTTTCCTTAAAAGACAGGTGGCATAAGTATACACACCACTATGTTATATTCCCATAGAGGCAGGCAAATTTTATTATTAAAGGCCAGTTATTTCATGGATCAGGAT
>NC_045756.1:6801805-6802108 GCF_008692095.1 Etheostoma spectabile
CTGATAAAGTTCCCTTGGCCTTTGGAATTAAAATCCCCCCCGTCATCACATACTAAGCTAGATGAAATTAAACCATACCAATCTCTAGGTATGGTGAAGGGTATTCAATTCAATTTTATTTTATTTATATAGCGCTAAATCACAACAACAGTTATCTCTTTGCGCTTTTCATAAATGAGCAAGTCTAGACCGTACTCTGTGATGTTATTTTCAGAAACCCAACAGTTCCCACCAAGAGCAAGCACTAGGCCACAGAGGCAAGAAAAAACCTTTAAGTGGCAGAAACCTCGAGCAGAACCATGG
>NC_045756.1:6802118-6802236 GCF_008692095.1 Etheostoma spectabile
GGGGGCATCTGCCTCAACCGGTTGGGTGAGAGATGGATGGATGGATAGATAGATGGATGGATAGATAATTACAGCAGAGAGTATTGAGCAAGAAGATGGAGGCAGCAGGTGACTCCAA
>NC_045756.1:6802246-6802457 GCF_008692095.1 Etheostoma spectabile
AGAGCCAGAAACACCTGCAGGAAGTGATTGGAGGAGAGGGCACAAGACTTTGGGAAAGGGAAGAAGTTGAGTTAGTAACATGCATTTATGGATGTTGGGTATGCGATGATGTGGGGCTATTATAATTCCGAAGGCCAAGTTAACTTTATCAGGATGCATGAATGAACACACATGGAATTATGTACTTAACAAAAAAGTGTGAAATAACAGA
>NC_045756.1:6802467-6802770 GCF_008692095.1 Etheostoma spectabile
TGTCTTATATTCTAGTTTCTTCAAAGTAGCCACCATTTGCTCTGATTACTGCTTTGCACACTCTTGGCATTCTTTTGATGAGCTTCAAGACGTAGTCACCTGAAATGGTTTCCCAACAGTCTTGAAGGAGTTCCCAGAGATGCTTAGCACTTGTTGGCCTTTTTGCCTTCACTCTGCGGTCCAGCTCACCCCAAACCATCTTGATTGGGTTCAGGTCCGGTGACTGTGGAGGCGGAGCACTCCATCACTCTCCTTCTTGGTGAAATAGCCCTTACACAGCCTGGAGGTGTGTTTGTGGTCATT
>NC_045756.1:6802780-6803015 GCF_008692095.1 Etheostoma spectabile
AAAATAAATGATGGTCCAACTAAATGCAAACTGGATGGGATGATATGCCGCTGCAGTATAATGTGGTAGCCATACTGATTCATTATGCCTTCAATTTGGAATAAATCCCCAACAGTGTCACCAACAAAGCACCCCCACACCATCAAACCTCCTCCTCCATGCTTTACGGTGGGAACCAGGCATGTAGAATCCACCCGGTCACCTTTTCTCCGTCGCACAAAGACACGGTGGTTGG
>NC_045756.1:6803025-6803124 GCF_008692095.1 Etheostoma spectabile
CCAAAGATCTCAAACTTGGACTCATCAGACCAAAATCCAGATTTCCACTAATGTCCATTCCTTGTGTTTCTTGGCCCAAACAAATCTCTTCTGCTTGTT
>NC_045756.1:6803134-6803272 GCF_008692095.1 Etheostoma spectabile
TCCTTAGCAGTGGTTTCCTAGCTGCTATTTGACCATGAAGGCCTGATTTGCGCAGTCTACTCTTAACAGTTGTTCTAGAGATGTGTCTGCTACTAGAACTTGGTGTGGTATTTATCTGGTCTCTAATCTGAGCTGCTG
>NC_045756.1:6803282-6803361 GCF_008692095.1 Etheostoma spectabile
ATTTGCGATTTCTGAGGCTGGTGACTCAGATGACTCAGCAGCAGAGGTGACTTTTGGTCTTCCTTTCCTGGGGCGGTCC
>NC_045756.1:6803371-6803486 GCF_008692095.1 Etheostoma spectabile
CAGTTTTGTTGTAGCGCTTGATAGTTTTTGCAACTGCACTTGGGAACACATTCAAAGTTTTTTGCAATTTTCTGGACTGACTGACATGTCATTTCTTAAAGTAATGATGGCCACT
>NC_045756.1:6803496-6803683 GCF_008692095.1 Etheostoma spectabile
TACTTAGCTGATTGGTTCTTGCCATAATATAGATTCTAACAGTTGTCCAATAAGGCTGTTGGCTGTGTATTAACAGGCTCGTTCGAGATGAACTGCGCCTCGCCTGTAAAGCGGACGAGAGAAGACGGCAGCAGAGGGGGCGTGGACAAAAAGCTGCGGTAAAGTCGGACAGTTTCCAGTCGATTCC
>NC_045756.1:6803693-6803836 GCF_008692095.1 Etheostoma spectabile
CCGCCTTCAGGCTGGACAGGAAGTGACAAAAACACTGTGGTGCGATTCCGAATTGATAAAATATAATCAGACCCACATATCAGCTGGTACACAGTCTCTAGTTGTTTTAATCATGACTGAGTAGCTGGCAAAGTGCTCTACAT
>NC_045756.1:6803919-6803998 GCF_008692095.1 Etheostoma spectabile
CTAAACGTAACTATCAGTCACACAACATGTGTTCTGTACAGAGTAAGTCTTTAAATCAGACGAATAGCAATTAAAATCC
>NC_045756.1:6804008-6806223 GCF_008692095.1 Etheostoma spectabile
AAAACGATAAAAAAGTTTATATAAAACATCATCATGTTGTAAACCAGTCAGATTTTAAATCAGCTGAGAAGCCGGAGTTTCCCAGCATGCTCTGGGTCCATCTGGGTCCGCCTGGCTCGTGCAGTCGGGGAAAAGCAACTGCGCCGCCTGCGTCTCAGAACTGCGGCCGCCTTGCTCTCGTGAGATTTCCGTTGCCCACGTGTGCATGACGTCAGAGCAAGTCGGGATCAAGTCAGACACAAATCTAACCGGCATGCATCGGGCGCCGATCGCCGGTGATCGATTCTGCGCAGACCTGGCCCATCTCGAACGAGCCTAACCTGACTTCTGCACAACACAACTGATGGTTCCAACTCCATTAATAAGGCAAGAAATTCCACCAATTAACCCTGACAAGGCACACCTGTGAAGTGAAAACCATTTCAAGTGACTACTTCATGAAGCTCATTGAGAGAACACCAAGGGTTTGCAGCGCTATCAAAAAAGCAAAGGGTGGCTACTTTGAAGAAACAAGAATATAATATATGTTTTCAGTTATTGCACACTTTTTTGTTAAGTACATAATTGCAAATGTGTTCGTTCATAGTTGTGATGCCTTCAGTGATAATCTACAATGTACAGTATATAGTCATGAAAATAAAGAAAACGCTTTGAATGAGAAGGTGGTTCCAAACTTTTTGGACTGTATGCTGTATATATATATATATATATATATATATATATATATATATATATAATGAATATTTACAATATTTCAATGGAGCGGAGGCATGAATGTGTGAAAAAATGACATGCCATTAACGATTTGATATTTGTTGAGAGCATGAAATATTTGATAATCTGAATATTTCATGTCTCTGCAGTCCTACGCACCCTCGGCATCCCAGCGAGAATCATCACCAACTTCAATTCAGCTCACGACAGCAACGGCAACCTGAAGACCGACCTCATCTTCCATCCCGATGGCTTGCCGGACAGAGAGAACACCAGGGACTCCATCTGGTCAGTCATGCCTATTGCAAGGAGATCGCCAGAACAGAAACTGGACTTCATATGCTCCAATGCAATATAACTCAAATTTGTACTTAATTAAATACTAAAGTACATTGGTACTTTCCTCCACACAGACACATAATTTCTACAACGAGATGCAAAGCGACTAAAAGACAGAAACGTACCAGGACAAGACAAAAATGACTACAGTGAGATGCAAAATACCTACAAAGTAATGCAAACATAACTAAATGTATAAAAGTCATCATTACAGTGGTGGAACCTCACAAGTATCAAAATATAGAAATCTATCCATCTATCTATCCATCTATTGAGGGCGGTAGCTCCAGCAGGGGAACCCAATTTTTTCTTTCCCGAGCCACAAGAACCAGTTCTAACTAGGTAAAATACTTTAAATTTGTATTTAAGTACAGTACTTGAGCAAATGTTCTTTCCACCACTGGAGAGAATCTATTTTTATTAAAGAGCGCATTCTTTCAAACAAGTAGCTCGCGAGCTACTGGTAGCTCACAAACAGGTTTAAAGTAGCTCGCCAATAGGTTGACAAACTGAAAGTCAGCTCACTCACTTTTAATATCCTGGTAATTTTGTACCAGGATATTAAAAGTGAGTGAGCAGACTTTGTGGGCCGTAGACGTGTCATTTTTTCTTGGACCCTGATGGGAATATTTTCACTGATGTAGTTAACTATGTCGGCTAAAATAAGTGTAAAATAATCATGAACCTGGATGTGAAGTTAAGACTTATCATAAGCTTTGGGTATTGCAATTTCATCAAACAGTAGCTTCATTCAGCATCTGTGTGTTATGTAACTAAATGTAGGCAATGTGATGCAAGTAGCTCTTGGCCACTTTTGTTTTTTTGAAGTAGCTGTTAGATGAAGAAAGGTTGGAGAGCCCTGTTTTAGATGGTCCGAATACTGCAGTTTCTTTACTATGTAAGGTCTGCGACAATGACGGATGGAAGGGTAATCAGATATAAAATTAAGGTATTACAACGTGTGTAATCTGTGGTTTGGCAAACTAAACACATCTACAAAAGGTGTACTGACAGCACGTCTCTGTAGGAACTACCACTGCTGGAACGAAGTGTTCAGTAAGCGCGACGACCTGCCGGCCGGCCTCGGAGGATGGCAGGCGGTGGACGCCACGCCCCAGGAGAACAGTGATGGTAGGACAGACAGACACAGACAGAGAAAGAC
>NC_045756.1:6806233-6807127 GCF_008692095.1 Etheostoma spectabile
ACAGATAGCTGGATGCTAAACATGATGTTTGTTTTACAGGATATTTTCGCTGCGGTCCAACTTCAATTGTTGGCGTCAAGCAAGGTTTGATCTCTCACCCATATGATGCAAGGTTCGTCTTCTCTGAGGTTAGTTTCTTTCTTTGTTTCTTTAAAGGTCTCATGAAGTGAACAATGCGTTTTTTAAGCCTTTGTCTGTACAATAAATGTTCATGTATCTATTGTTGTTTTATATTTGTAAAAAGAAAAACAATCACATGATGATCATGGTCTGTTTTCTTCCTGTGTAAGTCATCCTGCAACAATGTGACCCTATAGGACAATTACTGGTTTCCTTCACGTAAAAGTGCTGTTTTGGACACTGAAAGGTATTTTTCTGTGTCTGAAAACATTATGTAAAGGATCCTTACCCTTTTAGAACCTCTTTTTTTGTAACTACAAAAACTTTGAAATCACTAACCCACCAGATTCAATTAAATGTGTTTTGTTCAACCAAAACTAGAGTTGGGTTTGTTGGAAAAGTGTAGAGACAAAACAAAACAGATTTCAAAAGTTTTGTTTTGTTTCTGTAAACTTTGAATAAAGTTTATTTCATTATGCGCAATTTTACGGCTATTTCAATGTTCTTTAACAGAAACATTGACCTCTGTAGATTAATTAAAATCAATGGCAATAGCAATTGCAAAACAAGCTCTTTTGCGAAAGTAAATAAAACCTTCACAATTGCATATTAATTTACATTGTAGCAACGATCTTGCTTTATACTGGACCAATGTCAAAGATTGTTGTTCCCATCAGTCTATAAGACAATTCAATTCAATTCAATTTTATTCATAGTATCAAATCATAACAACAGTTATAGCTCATTACAGGCTGAGGTATGTTGTGATTTTAT
>NC_045756.1:6807137-6809569 GCF_008692095.1 Etheostoma spectabile
GGGCGTTGTTCAGCCCGACGCAAAGCCATAACATATGGCAACATGAATTTATATTCCCATTCCAACACTAAATATTTTAATAACAAACAATAATTTCACAATGGAACAGGCCCTCCTGGGCTGCGTACACATACCGAGGCAGCTGCTGTGGAAGGGAGGTAATGGAAACTTACACTAGCAGTTAGCATAGGCTTCTTCTTTTTTTAACGCCAAAGATTCTATAAGACTAAAGAAAATGGTGCATGTCTTCCCCCTCTCTCCTCTTTCCTCTTTCTCACCTAGCTGTCCTGTCAAAAATTAAAGGCAGAAAAGACAGCAAAAAAGTCTTATAGAGGATGCATTATGTGCTAATGAAACCTTATGCACTCATGGTGTTTCCTCCAGGTGAACAGTGACGTTGTCTTCTCCAAGCGGGATCGCTACGGAACGCTTACTCCGTACAGGGTGGAAAGGCATTACATCGGAAAGGCAATTTACACCAAATCTTTGGGCAGCAACTTACCGACCAACATCACACATAACTACAAGTACCCTATAGGTAACACACACACATGCACACACACATTTCGAATAACAAAAAAAATTATCTTATTGGTTTAAACGCACAAGTGAGAATCAAGATCTATATAACATGGAAACACTACCGTTTTTGTCCACAGGGGATGCCAAAATTAACACAAAATGAAAGGTTGTTGTAGTTGCTTTAATGGCACGGTTAGTAATGTTGAAAAGCTAGCAAGATATGAAAGTAATATCTCCTCTCCCCACGCCCACACAGATATTTATGAGACCTTTCCAAAAAACAAAAAGTTTCCCCAAAAAGTAACGTGGATGGTTCCCAACAACGCTCAAGTTAAATAAATAATCAGCACACTACTTTTATTGAATTTGGGTGTTGTTTGTCAATTTTATAGCATTTGGAGAAGAAAACAATGGTAAAAGAACTTTAAAAAGTGTAAAAAAGAGAGAAAAATGTCAATAAAAATGACTAAATTGTGAACAAATGTCAAACAAAGTGACCAATGTAATAAAAACAAAGCTTTAAATGTTTGGGAAAAACCCACAAAAGTTTCAAAAGGCTCAGAAAAAGTCAACAGATGTTGAAAAAGTGACAAAACCAGCCACAAAAGGGTTGAAAAAGACCATAACCTTGATGAAAAGAAATAATTTTAAATTTGGACTCATAAAAAACAGAACTTTTCAGGATAGCGGGAAGACAACACAAGGGTTAATGGCACGGTTAGTCATGTTGAAAAGCTAGCAAGATATCAAAGTAGCATCTCCCCTCCCCACACTGACACACAGATATATCCACAAGACCTTTGTGTCTTTTAATGTGACTTGATTTAAGACTTGATGGAGCTTGGAGACGCTGGAGTTGGTGGTGAAGTGATATCTGTCTGCAGGTAGTGCAGAGGACAACAAAACTATGGCCCAGGCGGATGAATTGGGCATACAGAGGGATCAATCTGAGCTGCCTGAGAACACACTGTCTGTCATTATTACCGCCAGTCAGGTAACACACCGGTCTATATGTTTGTCTTTCATTATTGAACATTATGGGTGTCTTGATTTCAATTAGAAAAAATTGATCGAAGTTAACTTTTTATTAAAAATAATAATATGAATCAACAATTCCCTGTTTAAATTTCCATCCCCGCCTACTTTGCATGTCTAGAAAAAAAAAAGACATTGTGTAAGGGAATCCAGCTGGTAGCATGCAGCTAAAGACACAAGGTAACGGTAGCTTAGTGGTAGTCAGCAGCTGACCTTTTTCAGACACCATGGCCACTGGAAAATCCTCCTTCTTCCCCGTGTGGCAACATTTTTCTTTCCTGTGTTAAGTCAAGGAACCAAACAAGGAAGGTAAAGATGGGCTCTGACAGGACATGCATTCAGGTGCACCTTGTAAACTCAGAGAAACTCAAGCTGTTGTTGCAAAGTACCCTTCTGCCAACTAAAGGCTCTCTAATATTGCCATAACTGCTGAAATAAAATGTTTGAATCAAATCATATATCTACGCCAGCATAGTTATATGTAAATGGATGAATTAAGGGTTTCTTACAACCAAACCAGAGTTAAGATTGACTGCACGATCCATACAGAAAGACTTGGCAGACACTGAAGTTGTGATACACCATTCCACTTTAAAGAGATACTTGTACAAATGTGGTCTTCATGGAAGAGTCATCAGAATAAAATCTCTTCTACATCCTCACCACAAAAATCAGCATTTGAAGTTTTCAAATGAAAACATAGACAAGCCTGATGCATTGTGGAAACAAGTTCTATGGACCGATGTGGTTAAAATAGAACTTTTTGGCCGGAATGAACAAAGGTACATTTGGAGAAGAAAGGGCACAGACTTTATAGAAAATAACCTCTGTCCAACTGTTAAGCATTGGGGTGGATCAATCATGCTTTGGGGTTG
>NC_045756.1:6809579-6810837 GCF_008692095.1 Etheostoma spectabile
GCAGCCAGTGGCACAGGGAACATTTCACGAGTAGAAGGAAAAATGCATTCAAAAGAATGTCATCAAATTTTTTACGCTAACTTGATGCCATCTGTGAAAAAGCTGAAGTTAAAGAGAGGATGGCTTCTACAATGGATATGATCCAAACACACTCAAAATCCACGGTGGATTACATCAAGAGCGTAACTGAGTTTTTCATGGCCTCATCACATCTCCTGACCTCAACATAATTGAAAATCTATGGATAGACCTTAAAAGAGCAGTGTGTGACAGACAGTCCAGAAATCTCAAAGAACTGGAAGACTTTTGGAAGGAAGAATGGGCAAAGATACCTCAAACAACAATTGAAAGACTCTTGGCTGGCTACAAGAAGCATTTCCAAGCTGTGATACTTGCCAAAGGGGGGGGGGTACCAGGGATTAACTCTGCAGGGGGCCCAAACCTTTGCAGACGCCATTTTCATTTTTTTGTTTTCTGTTATTTTGAAAATATAATTGATGGAAGTAAAATCGAACTTGTTGTGACATATTATTTGAATGTCTAATCTGTCATTTGATACCTTTTGGAGATTTTTTTTATCTTTTCTTGGCTTCTTTATGCACATTAAACCGTCTGAGACCGAGAGACTCGCCCACGAGCCTAAACACTACCTCTGATTCATAGTTTAATCATTTAATAACCATAACAGCTAGCAACTCACCAAAAGTTGCGGCTAAAACCTGACGAGTTAGCGGTTACAGAGGTCTCTTTCGGGTCCTTCTAGCCTCTACAGGTGATTTTTTATTGAGCCTGGAACTTCCAGCTTTTTTCGGGGTTGTTGAGCATTAAATCCATAATTCATCGCGTCAAACCCACCGATTTGAGATTTGGCGTGTATTTGGGCCTTTTTTGAAGAAATGTAAATAGTATGTGTTTTATATGAGTTATAATGTTTATTATGTTTATTTTTGCATAGGAGAACTGTTTTAGACACACAATTACTTGTGTAGCATTGCTGTGGGTGTAATATCAATAAATATGTCATTATTATGTTGATTATTGGCATAAGTAAATGTCATGAGGGCAAAAGCGTCTGGACTTTCTTTGAAAAAATGTATGTATTTTGTCACCTGTATAAGTTATAATGTTTATTTCTTCACAGTGTGACTCCCAAGACATATGAGAAGTGTTTTAGAGAGGAAATTGGCTTAGGTTTTACTTATCTGTCTGTGATATACATATCTGGAACATTCATGTTCCGTTTCATTTATTTATTTGT